>NC_041382.1:624407313-624495518 GCF_002162155.2 Triticum dicoccoides
GGCTCTCCGGTTTTCTCCGAAATCACCCGGAACACTTCCAGTGTCCGAATATAGCCGTCCAATATATCAATCTTTATGTCTCGACCATTTCGAGACTCCTCGTCATGTCCGTGATCACATCCGAGACTCCGAACTAACTTCGGTACATCAAAACTCATAAACTCATAATATAACTGTCATCGAAACCTTAAGCATGCGGACCCTACGGGTTCGAGAACAATGTAGACATGACCGAGACACGTCTCCTGTCAATAACCAATAGTGGAACCTAGATGCTCATATTGGCTCCTACATATTCTACGAAGATCTTTATCGGTCAGACCGCATAACAACATACGTTGTTCCCTTTGTCATCGGTATGTTACTTGCCCGAGATTCGATCGTCGGTATCTCAATACCTAGTTCAATCTCGTTACCAGCAAGTCTCTTTACTTGTTTCGTAATACATCATCTCGCAACTAACTCTTTAGTGGCAATGCTTGCAAGGCTTATGTGATGTGCATTACCGAGTGGGCCCAGAGATACCTCTCCGACAATCGGAGTGACAAATCCTAATCTCGAAATACGCCAACCCAACATGTACCTTTGGAGACACCTGTAGGGCACCTTTATAATCACCCATTTACGTTGTGACATTTGGTAGCACACAAAGTGTTCCTCCGGCAAACGGGAGTTGCATAATCTCATAGTCATAGGAACATGTATAAGTCATGAAGAAAGCAATAGCAACATACTAAACGATCGAGTGCTAAGCTAATGGAATGGGTCATGTCAATCAGATCATTCACCTAATGATGTGATCTCGTTAATCAAATAACAACTCCTTGTTCATGGTTAGGAAACATAACCATCTTTGATTAACGAGCTAGTCAAGTAGAGGCATACTAGTGACACTCTGTTTGTCTATGTATTCACACATGTATTATGTTTCCGGTTAATACAATTCTAGCATGAATAATAAACATTTATCATGATATAAGGAAATAAATAATAACTTTATTATTGCCTCTAGGGCATATTTCCTTCAGTCTCCCACTTGCACTAGAGTCAATAATCTAGTATTACACAGTAATGATTCTAATACCCATGGAGCCTTGGTGCTGATCATGTTTTGCTCGTGGAAGAGGCTTAGTCAACGGGTCTGCAACATTCAGATCCGTATGTATCTTGCAAATCTCTATGTCTCCCACCTGGACTAGACCCCGGATGGAATTGAAGCATCTCTTGATGTGCTTGGTTCTCTTGTGAAATCTGGATTCCTTTGCCAAGGCAATTGCACCAGTATTGTCACAAAAGATTTTCATTGGACCCGATGCACTAGGTATGACACCTAGATCGGATATGAACTCCTTCATCCAGACTCCTTCAATTGCTGCTTCCGAAGCAGCTATGTACTCCGCTTCACATGTAGATCCCGCTACAACACTTTGTTTAGAACTGCACCAACTGACAGCTCCACCATTTAATGTAAACACGTATCCGGTTTGCGATTTAGAATCGTCCGGATCAGTGTCAAAGCTTGCATCAACGTAACCTTTTACGATGAGCTCTTTGTCACCTCCATATATGAGAAACATATCCTTAGTCCTTTTCAGGTATTTCAGGATGTTCTTGACCGCTATCCAGTGATCCACTCCTGGATTACTTTGGTACCTCCCTGCTAGACTTATAACAAGGCACACATCAGGTCTGGTACACAGCATTGCATACATGATAGAGCCTATGGCTGAAGCATAGGGAACATCTTTCATATTCTCTCTATCTTCTGCAGTGGTCGGGCATTGAGTCTTACTCAACTTCACACCTTGTAACACAGGCAAGAACCCTTTCTTTGCTTGATCCATTTTGAACTTCTTCAAAACTTTGTCAAGGTATGTGCTTTGTGAAAGTCCAATTAAGCGTCTTGATCTATCTCTATAGATCTTAATGCCTAATATGTAAGCAGCTTCACCGAGGTCTTTCATTGAAAAACTCTTATTCAAGTATCCCTTTATGCTATCCAGAAATTCTATATCATTTCCAATTAGTAATATGTCATCTACATATAATATCAGAAATGCTACAGAGCTCCCACTCACTTTCTTGTAAATACAGGCTTCTCCAAAAGTCTGTATAAAACCAAATGCTTTGATCACACTATCAAAGCGTTTATTCCAACTCCGAGAGGCTTGCACCAGTCCATAAATGGATCGCTGGAGCTTGCACACTTTGTTAGCTCCCTTTGGATCGACAAAACCTTCTGGTTGCATCATATACAACTCTTCTTCCAGAAATCCATTCAGGAATGCAGTTTTGACATCCATCTGTCAAATTTCATAATCATAAAATGCGGCAATTGCTAACATGATTCGGACAGACTTAAGCATCGCTACGGGTGAGGTCTCATCGTAGTCAATCCCTTGAACTTGCCGAAAACCTTTTGCGACAAGTCGAGCTTTGTAGACAGTAATATTACCGTCAGCGTCAGTCTTCTTCTTAAAGATCCATTTATTCTCAATTGCTTGCCGATCATCAGGCAAGTCAACCAAAGTCCATACTTTGTTCTCATACATGGATCCCATCTAGATTTCATGGCTTCAAGCCATTTTGCAGAATCTGGGCTCACCATCGCTTCTTCATAGTTCATAGGTTCATCATGATCTAGTAGCATGACTTCCAGAACAGGATTACCGTACCACTCTTGCACGGATCTCACTCTGATTGATCTACGAGGTTCAGTAGTATCTTGTTCTGAAGCTTCATGATCATCATCATTAGCTTCCTCACTAACTGGTGTAGGTGTCACAGAAACAGTTTTCTGTGATGCACTACTTTCCAATAAGGGAGTAGGTACAGTTACCTCGTCAAGTTCTACTTTCCTCCCACTCACTTCTTTCGAGAGAAACTCCTTCTCTAGAAAGTTTCCGAACTTAGCAACAAAAGTTTTGCCTTCGGATCTGTGATAGAAGGTGTATCCAATAGTTTCCTTTGGATATCCTATGAAGAAACATTTCTCCGATTTGGGTTTGAGCTTATCAGGTTGAAGCTTTTTCACATAAGCATCGCAGCCCCAAACTTTCAGGAACGACAACTTTGGTTTCTTGCCAAACCACAGTTCATAAGGCATCGTCTCAATGGATTTTGATGGTGCCCTATTTAATGTGAATGCGGCCGTCTCTAGAGTGTGTCCCCAAAACGATAGCGGTAAATAATTAAGAGACATCATAGATCGCACCATATCTAGTAAAGTACGATTACGACGTTCGGACACACCATTACGCTGTGGTGTTCCGGGTGGCGTGAGTTGCGAAACTATTCCACAATTTTTCAAATGTACACCAAACTCGTAACTCAAATATTCTCCTCCATGATCAGATCGTAGAAACTTTATTTTCTTGTTACGATGATTTTCAACTTCACTCTGAAATTCTTTGAACTTTTCAAACGTTTCAAATTTATGTTTCATTAAGTAGATATACCCATATCTGCTTAAGTCATCTGTGAAGGTGAGAAAATAACAATATCCGCCACGAGCCTCAATACTCATCGGACCACATACATCTGTATGTATGATTTCCAATAAATCCATTGCTCTCTCCATAGTACCGGAGAATGGTGTTTTAGTCATCTTGCCCATGAGGCACGGTTCGCAAGTACCAAGTGATTCATAATCAAGTGGTTCCAAAAGTCCATCAGTATGGAGTTTCTTCATGCGCTTTACACTGATATGACCTAAATGACAGTGCCACAAATAAGTTGCACTATCATTATCAACTCTGCATCTTTTGGCTTCAACACTATGAATATGTGTGTCACTACTATCGAGATTCAATAAAAATAGACCACTCTTTAAGGGTGCATGACCATAAAAGATATTACTCATATAAATAGAACAACCATTATTCTCAGATTTAAATGAATAACCGTCTCGCATCAAACAAGATCTAGATATAATGTTCATGCTTAACGCTGGCACCAAATAACAATTATTTAGGTCTAATATTAATCCCGAAGGTAGATGTAGAGGTAGCATGCCGACTGCGATCACATCGACTTTGGAACCGTTTCCCACGCGCATCGTCACCTCGTCCTTAGCCAATCTTCGCTTAATCCGTAGTCCCTGTTTTGAGTTGCAAATATTAGCAACAAAACCAGTATCAAATACCCAGGTGCTACTGCGAGCATTAGTAAGGTACACATCAATAACATGTATATCACATATACCTTTGTTCACCTTGCCATCCTTCTTATCCGCCAAATACTTGGGGTAGTTCCGCTTCCAGTGACTAGTCTGCTTGCAGTAGAAGCACTCAGTTTCAGGCTTTAGGTCCAGGTTTGGGTTTCTTCTCTTGAGTAGCAACTTGCTTGCCGTTCTTTTTGAAGTTCCCTTTCTTCTTCCCTTTGCCCTTTTTCTTGAAACTAGTGGTCTTGTTGACCATCAACACTTGATGCTCCTTCTTGATTTCTACCTCCGCAGCTTTTAGCATTGCGAAGAGCTCGGGAATAGTCTTATTCATCCCTTGCATATTATAGTTCATCACGAAGCTCTTGTAGCTTGGTGGCAGTGATTGGAGAATTATGTCAATGACGCAATCATCTGGAAGATTAACTCCCAATTGAATCAAGTGATTATTATACCCAGACATTTTGAGTATATGCTCACTGACAGAACTGTTCTCCTCCATCTTGCAGCTATAGAACTTATTAGAGACTTCATATCTCTCAATTCGGGCATTTGCTTGAAATATTAACTTCAACTCCTGGAACATCTCATATGCTCCATGACGTTCAAAACGTCGTTGAAGTCCCGATTCTAAGCCGTAAAGCATGGCACACTGAACTATCAAGTAGTCATCAGCTTTGCTCTGCCAGACGTTCACAACATTTGGTGTTGCTCCAGCAGCAGGCCTGGCACCCAGCGGTGCTTCCAGGACGTAATTCTTCTGTGCAGCAATGAGGATAATCCTCAAGTTATGGACCCAGTCCGTGTAATTGCTACCATCATCTTTCAACTTTGCTTTCTCAAGGAACACATTAAAATTCAATGGAACAACAGCACGAGCCATCTATCTACAATGAAGCATAAACAAGCAAGATACTATCAGGTACTAAGTTTCATGATAAATTTAGGTTCAATTAATTTACTTAAAGAACTCCCACTTAGATAGATATCCCTCTAATCCTCTAAGTGATTACGTGATCCAAATCAACTAAACCATGTCCGATCATCACGTGAGATGGAGTAGTTTCATTGGTGAACATCACTATGTTGATCATATCTACTATATGATTCACGCTCGACCTTTCGGTCTCCGTGTTCCAAGGCCATATCTGTATATGCTTGGCTCGTCAAGTATAACCCGAGTATTCCGCGTGTGCAACTGTTTTGCACCCGTTGTATTTGAACCTAGAGCCTATCACACCCGATCATCACGTGGTGTCTCAGCACGAAGAACTTTCGCAATGGTGCATACTCAGGGAGAACACTTCTTGATAATTAGTGAGAGATCATCTTATAATGCTACCGTCAATCAAAGCAAGATAAGATGCATAAAAGATAAACATCACATGCAATCAATATAAGTGATATGATATGGCCATCATCATCTTGTGCTTGTGATCTCCATCTTCGAAGCACCATCGTGATCACCATCGTCACCAGCGCGACACCTTGATCTCCATCGTAGCATTGTTGTCGTCTCGCCAATCTTATGCTTCCACGACTATCGCTACTGCTTAGTGATAAAGTAAAGCATTACAGCGTGATTGCATTGCATACAATAAAGCGACAACCATATGGCTCCTGCCAGTTGCCGATAACTCGGTTACAAAACATGATCATCTCATACAATAAAATTTAGCATCATGTCTTGACCATATCACATCACAACATGCCCTGCAAAAACAAGTTAGACGTCCTCTACTTTGTTGTTGCAAGTTTTACGTGGCTGCTACGGGCTTAAGCAAGAACCAATCTTACCTACGCATCAAAACCACAATGATAGTTTGTCAAGTTGGTGCTGTTTTAACCTTCGCAAGGACCAGGCGTAGCCACACTCGGTTCAACTAAAGTTGGAGAAACTGTCACCCGCAAGCCACCTATGTGCAAAGCACGTCGGGAGAACCGGTCTCGCGTAAGCGTACGCGTAATGTTGGTCCGGGCCGCTTCATCCAACAATACCGCCGAACCAAAGTATGACATGCTGGTAATTAGTATGACTTATATCACCCACAACTCACTTGTGTTCTACTCGTGCATATAACATCAACATATAAAACCTAGGCTTGGATGCCACTGTTGGGGAATGTAGTAATTTCAAAAAATTTCCTACGCACACGCAAGATCATGGTGATGCATAACAACGAGAGGGGAGGGTGTGATCTACGTACCCTTGTAGATCGACAATGGAAGCGTTTGGTTGATGTAGTCGTACGTCTCCACGGCCCAACCGATCAAGTACCGAAACTACGACACCTCCGAGTTCTAGCACACGTTCAGCTCGATGACGATCCCCGGACTCTGATCCAGCAAAGTGTCGGGGAAGAGTTCCATCAGCACGACGGCGTGGTGACGATCTTGATGTACTACCGTCGTAGGGCTTCGCCTAAGCACCGCTACAATATGACCGAGGTGGAATATGGTGGAGGGGGGCACCGCATACGGCTAAGGAATGATCACGAAGATCAACTTGTGTGTCTAGGGGTGCCCCCTGCCCCCGTATATAAAGGAGCAAGGGGAGGAGGCCGGCCGGCCCCTAGAGGCGCACCAGGAGGAGTCCTCCTCCTAGTAGGAGTAGGACTCCTACTAGGAGGGGGAAAGAAGTTGGGAGGGAGAGGGAAAGGGGGGGCGCCGCCCCCCTCTCCTAGTCCAATTCGGACCAGGGGCGAGGAGGCGTGCAGCCCACCTCTGGCTGCCCCTCTCTCTCTCCACTAAGGCCCATATGGCCCATTACTTCTCCCGGGGGGGTTCCGGTAACCCTCCGGCTCTCCGGTTTTCTCCGAAATCACCCGGAACACTTCCAGTGTCCGAATATAGCCGTCCAATATATCAATCTTTATGTCTCGACCATTTCGAGACTCCCCGTCATGTCCGTGATCACATCCGGGACTCCGAACTAACTTCGGTACATCAAAACTCATAAACTCATAATATAACTGTCATCGAAACCTTAAGCGTGCGGACCCTACGGATTCGAGAACAATGTAGACATGACCGAGACACGTCTCCGGTCAATAACCAATAGTGGAACCTAGATGCTCATATTGGCTCCTACATATTCTACGAAGATCTTTATCGGTCAGACCGCATAACAACATACGTTGTTCCCTTTGTCATCGGTATGTTACTTGCCCGAGATTCGATCGTCGGTATCTCAATACCTAGTTCAATCTCGTTACCGGCAAGTCTATTTACTCATTTCGTAATACATCATCTCGCAACTAACTCTTTAGTGGCAATGCTTGCAAGGCTTATGTGATGTGCATTACCGAGTGGGCCCAGAGATACCTCTCCGACAATCGGAGTGATAAATCCTAATCTCGAAATACGCCAACCCAACATGTACCTTTGGAGACACCTGTAGAGCACCTTTATAATCACCCATTTACGTTGTGACGTTTGGTAGCACACAAAGTGTTCCTCCGGCAAACGGGAGTTGCATAATCTCATAGTCATAGGAACATGTATAAGTCATGAAGAAAGAAATAGCAACATACTAAACGATCGAGTGCTAAGCTAATGGAATGGGTCATGTCAATTAGATCATTCACCTAATGATGTGATCTCGTTAATAAAATAACAACTCCTTGTTCATGGTTAGGAAACATAACCATCTTTGATTAACGAGCTAGTCAAGTAGAGGCATACTAGTGACACTCTGTTTGTCTATGTATTCACACATGTATTATGTTTCCGGTTAATACAATTCTAGCATGAATAATAAACATTTATCATGATATAAGGAAATAAATAATAACTTTATTATTGCCTCTAGGGCATATTTCCTTCACCGTGATCTGAGGATTATCCTCACTTCCGCATAGAAGAATTATTTCATTGATGCACCTCTAGGTGACAGACCTATTGCACGAGCAAATGCAGATGCTATGAACGTTTTGGCAAGCTCGATGTGATGACTACTTAATAGTTTAGTGCACCATGTTTTACGGCTAAGAACCAAGAATTCAAAACGTTTTGAACGCCAAAAAACATATGAGATGTTCCAAGAGATGAAATTGGTATTTCAGACTCATGCCCGTGTTGAGAGGTATGAGACTTGTGACAAGTACTTTGCCTACAACATGGAGGAGAATAGCCCAGCCAATGAGCATGTGCTCAGAATGTCTGGGTACTACAATCGCTTGAATCAAGTGGTAGTTAATCTTCCAGATAAGATAGTGATTGACAAAGTTCTCTCGTCACTATCACCAAGCTACTAGAACTTTGTGATGAACTATAATATCCAAGGGATGACAAAAACGATTCCCGAGCTCTTCGCGATGCTGAAATCGACAAAGGTAGAAATCAAGTAAGAGCATCAAGTGTTGATGGTTAAACAAGACCACTAGTTTCAAGAAAAAGGGCAATGGAAAGAAAGGGAAATTCAAGAAGAATGGCCAGCAAGTTGCCACTCTCGGGAAGAAGCCCAAAGCTGGACCCAAGCCTGAACCTGAGTGCTTCTACTATAAAGGGACTGGTCACTAGAAGCGGAACTGCCCTAAATACTTGGCGGATAAGAAGGATGGCAAAGTGAACAAAGGTATATTTGATATACATGTTATTGATGTGTACCTTACTAATGCTCGTAGTAGCGCCTGGGTATTTGATACTGGTTCAGTTTCTCATATTTGTAACAAGAAACAGGAGCTACAGATTAAACAACGATTGTCTAAGGACGAGGTTACGATGCGCGTCGGGAATGGTTCTAAGGTCGATGTGACCGCTGATACGTCTCCAACGTATCTATATTATTTGATTGCTCCATGCTATATTATCTACTGTTTTGGACTATATTGGGCTTTATATTCCACTTTTATATTATTTTTGGGACTAACCTATTAACCGGAGGCCCAGCCAGAATTGTTGTTTTTTTTTTGCCTATTTCAGTGTTTCGGAGAAACAGAATATCAAACGGAGTCCAAACGGAATAAAATCTTCGGGAACGTGATTTTCTCACCGAACGTGATCCAGGAGACTTGGACCCTGCTCCAAGGAACAAAAGAGGCGGTCACGAGGGTGGGGGGCGCCACCCCCCTAGGGCGCGCCCCCTGCCTCGTGGGCCCCTTGTTGCTCCACCGACGTACTCCTTCCTCCTATATATACACACGTACCCCCAAACGATCAGAATAGGAGCCAAAAACCTAATTCCACCGCCGCAACTTTCTGTATCCACGAGATCCCATCTTGGGGCCTGTTCCGGAGCTCCGTCGGAAGAGGGCCGTCATCACGGAGGGATTCTACATCATCCTAGCCCCTCTGATGAAGTGTGAGTAGTTTACCTCAGACTTTCGGGTCCATAGTTAGTAGCTAGATGGCTTCTTCTCTCTCTTTGAATCTCAATACAAAGTTCTCCCCTCTCTCGTGGAGATCTATTCGATGTAATCTTCTTTTTGCGGTGTGTTTGTTGAGATCGATGAATTGTGGGTTTATGATCAAGTCTATCTATGAATAATATTTGAATCTTCTCTGAATTCTTTTATGTATGATTGGTTATCTTTGCAAGTCTCTTCGAATTATCCGTTTGGTTTGGCCAACTAGATTGGTAGTTCTTGCCATGGGAGAAGTGCTTAGCTTTGGGTTCGATCTTGCGGTGTCCTTTCCCAGTGACAGAAGGGGCGGCAAGGCACGTATTGCATCGTTGCCATCGAGGATAACAAGATGGGGTTTATTTCATATTGCATGAATTTATCTCTCTACATCATGTCATCTTGCTTAAGGCATTACTCTGTTTTTAACTTAATACTCTAGATGCATGCTGGATAGCGGTCGATGAGTGGAGTAATAGTAGTAGATGCAGAATCGTTTCGGTCTACTTGTCACGGACGTGATGCCTATATACATGATCATGCCTAGATATTCTCATAATTATGCTCAATTCTGTCAATTGCTCAACAATAATTTGTTCACCCACCATAGAATACTTATGGTCTTGAGAGAAGCCACTAGTGAAACCTATGGCCCCCGGGTCTATTCTCATCATATCAATCTCCATCACTTTAATATTGTTTTGCTATTTACTTTGCCTTTACTTTTTACTTTGCATCTTTATACCAAAAATATCAAAAATATTCTATCTATCAGATCTCACTCTCGTAAGTGACCGTGAAGGGCTTGACAACCCCTAATCGCGTTGGTTGCGAGTAGCTATCGTTTTGTGCAGGTACGAAGGACTTGAGCGTGGGCTCCTACTGGATTGATACCTTGATTCTGAAAAATTGAGGGAAATACTTATGCTACTCTGCTGCATCATCCCTTCCTCTTCGGGGAAAACCAACGCAAGCTCAAGACGTAGCAAGAAGGATTTCTGGCGCCGTTGTTGGGGAGTCTACGCAAAAGTCAATATACCAAGTACCCATCACAATCCTTATCTCTCGCATTACATTATTTGCCATTTGCCTCTCGTTTTCCTCTCCCCCACTTCACCCTTGCCGTTTTATTCGCCCTCTTTCTCTCTATCCTCCCTCTCTGTTTGCCTCCTTTGCCCGTTTGCTCTTGTTTGCTCGTGTGTTAGATTGCTTGTTTGTCGCGATGGCTCAAGATACTACTAAATTGTGTGACTTCACCAATACCAATAATAATGATTTCCTTAGCACTCCGATTGCTCCTCTTACCGATGCTGAATCTTGTGAAATTAATACTGCTTTGTTGAATCTTGTTATGAAAGATCAATTCGCCGGCCTTCCCAGTGAAGATGCCGCTACTCATCTGAATAGCTTCGTTGATTTATGTGAAATGCAAAAGAAAAAAGATGTCAATAATGATGTCATTAAATTGAAGCTATTTCTTTTTTCGCTTACAGATCGTGCTAAAGCTTGGTTTTCGTCTTTTCCTAAGAATAGTATTGATTCATGGAACAAGTGCAAAGATGCTTTTATCTCTAAGTATTTTCCTCCCACTAAGATCATCTCTCTTAGAAACGATATTATGAACTTTAAACAACTTGATCATGAACATGTTGCACAAGCTTGGGAGATAATGAAATTAATGATATGTAATTGCCCTACTCATGGTTTGAATTTGTGGATGATTATACAGAATTTTTATGCCGGATTAAATTTTGCTTCTAGAAATCTTTTAGATTCGGCCACGGGAGGCACTTTTATGGAAATCACTTTAGGAGATGCTACTAAACTCCTAGATAATATTATGGTTAATTATTCTCAATGGCATACTGAAAGAACTTCTAATAAAAAAGTGCATGCGATAGAAGAAATCAATGTATTGAGTGGAAAGATGGATGAACTTATGAAATTATTTGCTACTAAGAGTGTTTCTTCTGATCTTAATGATATGCCTTTGTCTACTTTGATTGAGAATAATAATGAATCTATGGATGTGAATTTTGTTGGTAGGAATAATTTTAGTAACAACGCTTATAGAGGGAGTTTTAATCCTAGGCCATATCCTAGTAATCCTTCTAATAATTATGGGAATTCCTACAACAACTCTTATGGAAATTATAATAAGATGCCCTCTGATTTTGAATCTAATATTAAAGAATTTATTTCTTCGCAAAAGAATTTTAATGCTATGATTGAAGAAAAATTGCTTAAGATTGATGATTTGGCTAGGAACGTTGATAGAATTGCTCTTGATGTTGATGCTTTAAAACTTAGATCTATTCCACCTAAGCATGATATCAATGAGTCTCTAAAAGCCATGAGAATTTCAATTGATGAGTGTAAAGAAAGAACCGCTAGGATGCGTGCTTCCAAAGATGCCTTTATTAAAGCGTGTTCTTCCAATTCCTATGAAAATCAAGAGGAAGATCTAAAAGTTATTGATGTGTCTCCAATTAAATCTTTATTTTGCAATATGAATCTTGATTAAACTGAATATGATCTTCCTTTACCTAGAAGGCGTTCTAAAAATTCGGAGTATTTAGATCTTAATGATGAAATTGACGAAAGTGGGATTGAAAGAAATAAAAATCTAGATGTTGCTAAACCCGCTATATTGGATTTCAAGGAATTTAATTATGAAAGTTGCTCTTTAATTGATTGTATTTCCTTGTTGCAATCCGTGCTAAATTCTCAACATGCTTATAGTCAAAATAAAGCCTTCACCGAACATATTGTTGATGCCTTGATGCAATCTTATGAAGAAAAACTTGAGTTGAAAGTTTCTATCCCTAGAAAACTCTATGATGAGTGGGAACCAACTATTAAAATTAAAATTAAAGATTATGAGTTTTATGCTTTGTGTGATTTGGGTGCTAGTGTCTCTGCTATTCCCAAGACTTTGTGTGATTTACTAGATTTTCGTAATTTTGATGATTGCTCTCTAAACTTGCATCTTGAGGATTCCACTATTAAGAAACCTATGGGAAGAATTAATGATGTTCTTATTGTTGCAAATAGGAATTATGTTCCCATAGATTTCATTGTTCTTGATATAGACTGCAATCCTTCTTGCCCTATTATTCTTGGTAGACCTTTCCTTAGAATGGTTGGTGCGATTATTGATATGAAGGAAGGGAATATTAGATTTCAATTTCCATTAAAAAGGGCATGGAACACTTTCCAAGAAATAAAATCAAATTATTTTACCATACGAAACTATCATGAGAGCCACTTATGGATTGCCTACCAAAGATGGCAATACCTAGATCTATCCTCGCTTGTTATGCCTAGCTAGGGGCGTTAAACGATAGCGTTTGTTGGGAGGCAACCCAATTTTATTTTTATTCATTGCTATTTTCTCCTGTTTAGTAATAAATAAATTATCTATCCTCTGTTTTGGTTGTGTTTTTTGTGTTTAATTAGTGTTTGTGCCAAGTAGAACCGTTGGGAAGACTTGGGGAAAGTCTTGTTGAACTTGCTGTAAAAAACAGAAACTTTAGCGCTCACGAGAACTGCTGTCATTTTTATTTGAAGAGCGCTATTTAGTTAATTCTTTTTTCAGATGATTAATAGATAAATTCCCCACGTACAACAATTTATTTTAGAATTTTTGGGGATCCAGATCTTGCTCTATATACATATTACTACAGACTGTTCTGTTTTTGACAGATTCTGTTTTTCGTGTGTTGTCTGCTTATTTTGATGAATCTATGGCTAGTAAAATAGTTTATAATCCATAGAGAAGTTGGAATACAGTAGGTTTAACACCAATATAAATAAAGAATGAGTTCATTACAGTACTTGAAGTGGTATTTTGTTTTCTTTCACTAACGGAGCTCACGAGTTTTCCATTTTGAGTTTTGTGTTGTGAAGTTTTCAAGTTTTGGGTAAGAATTTGATGGATTATGGAACAAGGAGTGGCAAGAGACTAAGATTGGGGATGCCCATGGCACCCCCAAGATAATCCAAGGACACCAAAAAGTCAAAGCTTGGGGATGCCCCGGAAGGCATCCCCTCTTTCGTCCACTTCCATTGGTAACTTTACTTGGAGCTATATTTTTATTCACCAACATGATATGTGTTTTTCTTGGAGCGTCTTGTATTATTTGTGTATTTGTTTGTTAGTATGCCACAATCTTCCTTGCTGTACACACCTTTTGAGAGAGCCATACATGAATTAAAATTTGATAGAATTCTCTATGTACTTCACTTATATCTTTTGAGCTAAGTAGTTTTGCTGTATGTGCTTCACTTATATCTTTTGAGCGTTATAATTTTGCTCTATGTGCTTCACTTATATCTTTTGAGCTAAGTAATTTTTCTCTATGTGCTTCACTTATATCTTTTGAGCTAAGTAATTTTGCTCTGTGTGCTTCACTTAGATCTTTTAGAGGACGGTGGTGGATTTGTTTTAAAGAAACTATTGATCTCTCATGCTTCACCTAAATTATTTTGAGAGTCTCTTAATAGCATGGTAATTTGCTTAATAATAATATGCTTGGTATTCAAGATTTGTGAAACTTTCTTTTTAGTGTGTTTAATACTAAGAAAATATTGAAGCATGATAATTGTTTTGAGATATGGAGGTGATAATATTAAAGTCATGCTAGTGGAGTAGTTGTGAATTTAAAGAATACTTGTGTTGAAGTTTGTGATTCCCGTAGCATGCACGTATGGTGAACCATTATGTGATGAAGTCGGAGCATGATTTATTTATTGATTGTCTTCCTTATCAGTGGCGGTCGGGGACGAGCGATGGTCTTTTCCTACCAATCTATCCCCCTAGGAGCATGCGCGTAGTACTTTGCTCTGATAAATTTTAGATTTTTGCAATAAGTATATGAGTTCTTTATGACTAATGTTGAGTCCATGGATTATACGCACTCTCACCCTTCCACCTTTGCTAGCCTCTCTAATACCGCGCAACTTTCGCCGGTATCATACACCTACCATATACCTTCCTCAAAACAGCCACCATACCTACCTATTATGGCATTTCCATAGCCATTCCGAGATATATTGCCATGAAACTTTCCATCATATAGTTCATCATGACACATCCATCATTGTCATATTTCTTAGCATGATCATGTAGTTGACATAGTATTTGTGGCAAAGCCACCGTTCATAATTTTCATACTTGTCACTCTTGATTCATTGCATATCCCGGTACACCGCCGGAGGCATTCATATAGAGTCATATTTTGTTCCAAGTATCGAGTTGTAATTGTTGAGTTGTAAGAAAAATAAAAGTGTGATGATCATCATTATTAGAGCATTGTCCAAGTGAGGAAAGAATGATGGAGACTATGATTCCCCCACAAGTCGGGATGAGACTCCGGACGAAAAATAAAAAAAGAGTCCAAAGAAGCCCAAATAAAAAAAGAGAAAGTCCATAAAAAAGAGAAAGGCCATAAATATATATATATATATATATATATATATATATAAATGAGAGAAAAAGAGAGAAGGGACAATGTTACTATCCTTTTACCACACTTGTGCTTCAAAGTAGCACCATGATCTTCATAGTAGAGAGTCTCTCATGTTATCACTTTCATATACTAGTGGGAATTTTACATTATAGAACTTGGCTTGTATATTGCAATGATGGGCTGCCTCAAATTGCCCTAGGTCTTCATGAGCAAGCAAGTTGGATGCACACCCACTTAGTTTCTTTTTGAGTTTTCATATACTTATAGCTCTAGTGCATCCGTTGCATGGCAATCCCTACTCACTCACATTGATATCTATTGATGGGCATCTCCATAGCCCGTTGATACGCCTAGTTGATGTGAGACTATCTTCTCCTTTTTGTCTTCTCCACAACCACCATTCTATTCCACCTATAGTGCTATGTCCATGGCTCACGCTCATGTATTGCGTGAAGATTGAAAAAGTTTTGAAAAAGTTAGAGTATGAAACAATTGCTTGGCTTGTCATCGGGGTTGTGCATGATTTAAATACTTTGTGTGGTGAAGATAGAGCATAGCCAGACTATATGATTTTGTAGTGATAACTTTCTTTGGCCATGTTATTTTGAGAAGACATAATTGCTTTGTTAGTATGCCTGAAGTATTATTATTTTTTATGTTAATATAAAATTTTGTCTTGAATCTTTCTAATCTGAATATTCATACAACAATTAAGAAGATTTGCATTGAAATTATGCCAAGTAGCACTCCGCATCAAAAATTCTCTTTTTATCATTTACCTACTCGAGGACGAGCAGGAATTAAGCTTGGGGATGCCTGATACGTCTCCAACGCATCTATAATTGTTGATTGCTCCATGCTATATTATCTACTGTTTTGGACTATATTGGGCTTTATTTTCCACTTTTATATTATTTTTGGGACTAACCTATTAACCGGAGGCCCAACCCAGAATTGCTGTTTTTGCCTATTTAAGTGTTTCGGAGAAACATAATATCAATCGGAGTCCAAACGGAATAAAATCTTCGGGAACGTGATTTTCTCACCGAACATGATCCAGGAGACTTGGACCATGCTCCAAGGAACAAAAGAGGCGGTCACGAGGGTGGGGGCGCCCCCCTAGGGCGCGCCCCCTGCCTCGTGGGCCCCTCGTTGCTCCACCGACGTACTCCTTCCTCCTATATATACACACGTACCCCCAAACGATCAGAACAGGAGCCAAAAACCTAATTCCACCACCACAACTTTCTGTATCCACGAGATCCCATCTTGGGGCCTGTTTCGGAGCTCCGCCGGAAGAGGTCCGTCATCACGGTGGGCTTCTACATCATCCTAGCTCCTCCGATGAAGTGTGAGTAGTTTACCTCAGACCTTCGGGTCCATAGTTAGTAGCGAGATGGCTTCTTCTCTCTCTTTGAATCTCAATACAAAGTTCTCCCGCTCTCTTGTGGAGATCTATTCGATGTAATCTTCTTTTTGCGGTGTGTTCGTTGAAATTGATGAATTGTGGGTTTATGATCAAGTCTATCTATGAATAATATTTGAATCTTCTCTGAATTCTTTTATGTATGATTGGTTATCTTTGCAAGTCTCTTCGAATTATCCGTTTGGTTTGGCCAACTATATTGGTAGTTCTTGCCATGGGAGAAGTGCTTAGCTTTGGGTTCGATCTTGCGGTGTCCTTTCCCAGTGACAGAAGGGGCAGCAAGGCACGTATTGCATCGTTGCCATCGAGGATAACAAGATGGAGTTTATTTCATATTGCATGAATTTTTCTCTCTACATCATGTCATCTTGCTTAAGGCGTTACTCTGTTTTTAACTTAATACTCTAGATGCATGCTAGATAGCGGTCGATGAGTGGAGTAATAATAGTAGATGCAGAATCGTTTTGGTCTACTGGTCACGGACGTGATGCCTATATACATGATCTTGCCTAGATATTCTCATAATTATGCTCAATTCTGTCAATTGCTCAACAGTAATTTGTTCACCCACCGTAGAATACTTATGCTCTTGAGAGAAGTCACTAGTAAAACCTATGGCCCCCGGGTCTATTCTCATCATATCAATCTCCATCACTTTAATATTGTTTTTCTATTTACTTTGCCTTTACTTTTTACTTTGCATCTTTATACCAAAAATACCAAAAACATTCTATCTATCAGATCTCACTCTCGTAAGTGACCGTGAAGGGCTTGACAACCCCTAATCATGTTGGTTGCGAGTAGCTATCGTTTTGTGCAGGTACGAGGGACTTGAGTGTGGCCTCCTACTGGATTGATACCTTGGTTCTCAAAAACTGAGGGAAATACTTACGCTACTCTGCTGCATCATCCCTTCCTCTTCGGGGAAAACCAACGCAAGCTCAAGACGTAGCAATTGCCGTGGGCACACTACCTTTACATCTACTGTCGGTGTCAAAACCGGAGGATCTCGGGTAGGGGGTCCCGAACTGTGCGTCTAAGGCGGATGGTAATAGGAGGCAGGGGACACGATGTTTACCCAGGTTCGGGCCCTCTTGATGGAGGTAAAACCCTATGTCCTGCTTGATTGTTCTTGATGATATGAGTATTACAAGAGTTGATCTACCACGAGATCAGAGAGGCTAAACCCTAGAAGCTAGCCTATGGTATGATTGTATGTAGTCCTACGGACTAAAACCCTCCGGTTTATATAGACACCGGAGGGTGCTAGGGTTACACAAGGTCGGTTACAAAGGAGATATACATATCCGTATTGCCTAGCTTGCCTTCAACGCCAAGTAGAGTCCCATCCGGACACGGGACGAAGTCTTCAATCTTGTATCTTCATAGTCCAATAGTCTGGCCAAAGGATATAGTCTGGCTGTCTGGAGACCCCCTAATCCAGGACTCCCTCAGTAGCCCCTGAACTAGGCTTCAATGATGATGAGTCCGGCGCGCAGTGTTGTCTTCGGCATTGCAAGGCGGGTTCCTCCTCCGAATACACCACAGAAGAGTTTGAATATAAGGATAGTGTCCGACCCTGCAAAATAAGTTCCACATACCACCGTAGAGAGAATAATATCTCCACAAGTCTAATCTCCTGACACGTTTTGGCAACATGACATCAATCCACGGCCCGGTAATTATTTGAACCGTTTTTCTTTAACCAGCCCCGCACATAACGCGAGGCGGTTTCCTTGACACATCTTGTCAAAGCACAGATCGTGTTCCCCTTATCACATGATTCTCATCAATACAAACGTGGGTAACCCAACCGTGCCTGTTTGTATGACTCCTAGATCTTAGGTAAGTCTCAAACGGCCATGAGGAGGACGCATGATATTCACCCTCTTTATAAAGGGGACAAGGCCTTTTCTTTTCCCCTCCCGCGCTCAATTGAATCCTTCCCCAGGCACGAGTTCTAACACCCAAAGCTCAGGTCAGGTGCTTCGGACCTTCAATCATGTCCGGATCCAGCTTTCAAGGCCGGTGGATGCCTTCCTCCGTCACAGAGGAGGACATCAAGAAGTTGAGGGAGGCCAGATATCTGACCGCCGAAATTTCACATAGGCTGCCCGCCCGAGGGCAGGTCGTCCCTACTCCCGAACCCAACGAGAGTGTTGTGTTCGTCTCCCACTTCCTCCGAGGACTAGGCCTCGCTCTGGATCCCTTTGTTAGGGGTCTTATGTTTTATTACGGGCTGGATTTTCATGATTTGGCCCCGGATTCCCTTCTTCACATCTCGTCATTCATTGTCGTATGTGAGGCCTTCCTCCGCATTACCCCTCACTTCGGCATGTGGCTCAAGACCTTTGAGGTGAAGCCGAAGACAATCGAGGGGCAGTATGCAGCGTGCAGAGGTGCTTTAATAAGAAAAATTGCTGACGCTCCATGGCCAAAGGGTTCCTTTCGAGAGGTGTCCGGATTGTGGCAGCGGGAGTGGTTTTACATCACATCTCCTTGAAGTGCCAAATGGGCAGCTGCCCCACCTTTCGCTCGGGCCCCCCACCACAACTGATGTCATGGATCAACCGGGGGCTGAGCTGGGGTCCAGCCAAGGACGTGCCAATACTGCAGAGCCGTATCCGAGATCTCTTCGAGGGAGATTTCAGTCTGGTTATGGTAATGCAAGTTATGCTGGTTCGTCGAGTCCAGCCTTGCAAACGCCGACCCCTCCGCATGTGGGAATTCAACCCGGAAGGACCGTGCACTATTCAGTATTTCCTTGGCATGACATACGAGGAGATGTACAAACCATTTTTCGGACCCCAAATAGAGTGTCCGGACACCACCGAGGATGTGGGCCTAAGTTGCAACCGCCCCGCTGCCCAAGTAAGTAATCCCATGGCCGAACACACTGTCCTTTTATGACATCATTCTGAAGAATCGCTCTTGGACCAGGACTGGATAACAAAGGCGAAGATGATCCGGTGTTCGGCCCCCCTTCCTGAGGGCTTGGACAATCCGGTGCTGGAAAAGATGCTCGAGCTAGCACCTTGTCTAGTGCCCTCAAAGGAAGATGAAGGGGGGAATAAAGAGGGCAAAAGCGGGCCTCCTTCGCTACTTATTCCAACCGAGGGAATGAGTGCCTCTGCGAGGGAGGATAACACAGGGGAAGAATCTGACATTCTCTCCCCCCCGGGGAAGGAAGAGGACTACCTATGAAGATCCGGAAACTAAGGTTTCCAAACGGGAGAAGAAATCTCCGCCAGAGGGTCCTGCCTCGGAGGGTATTCTTGCCACACAATGTCTGCGCGGGGATCAGCCCTCTACCAAGCTGTAAGTAATCAAAAAGTACTTAATGGTGAAGATATCCTACCTTACTTCCGAAGACAATAACCAATGCTTATAAATTGTAGTCCGTATCGCAGCCCTTCTCGACAGAGTTCATCTTCGGGGGATCTTCTTCCGGAGATGATGGAGAGCGAAACGCCTCCCCCGGACTCCCCAACTCAAGAAGCAGGTGACCTTCAAGTGTCGTCGCGAAGGGTATCTCCGGATCCACTAGGGCCAGAGGAGAACCCTTTGGCTGCCCGGAATCCCCAGTATCCGGCTCCTAAGGAGAGCGACATCAAGGGTCCGTACGGTGTGCGGTCGGATGCGCTGAAGGATCTTCTGGGGTAAGCTTCCATCTCGGAAGTGCATCATACGCTAATGGGAATGGTAATTGAAAGGATTTCATCCACTGAAAGCGGTTTGCATGAAGCTTTTATGAGTCTGCTGAAAGGCATCGAGGTACGTGAAATAATGTATGCTTTTAACAGTGCCACATACGTTAGGTATGCCCATGCAGATAGTAGCCTCCGAGACTCTGGTTGTCGTCGAGAACGGCGGCAAACAGAGGATCATAGTCCCAGGTAATAACCAGACCGCCTTTATGTGCAGGTGGTTGAAGCTCTGGTGGCTAGCCGGACTA
Organism: Triticum dicoccoides; assembly: GCF_002162155.2. Lineage (NCBI taxonomy): Eukaryota > Viridiplantae > Streptophyta > Magnoliopsida > Poales > Poaceae > Triticum > Triticum dicoccoides. The sequence goes on from NC_041382.1 coordinate 624,427,670, forward strand.
ATGGGTTTGCCGAACTAAAGCAGCAACTGGATGCGGCAGATGCCGACATCGTGCTTGTCAACAAGCGGCTTGATGAGGCACAGGGTGAGTGATTTTTCTGGTGATCATCACATAATAAGAGCAGCATGATGCCAGTATCTTTAATATGTTGTGACTGCAGATGGAGCTGCCACCGTGGAGACCCTTCGGGCAGAGCTTGCCCGAGCCAAGGAGTAAGCAAGGAGTAGAAATGCGGCCGCTTTAAAGGTGGCCGAAGAGTTAAGGGCCGAACAGGCCGCGCATTGCCAGAGCAAGGAAAAAATAGCCAAGATGGCTGTAGAGTTAAAAGATGCTACTGACCGTTACCAGCTTCTTGAAGAAGAAAACCGGGCGAAGGCAACGGACCTGGAGAAGGCCCGGGTGGCTGCCAAGGAAGCCCACTCCAAATTAGAGCGACGAAGGAGCTGAATCAAGCTGTAGATATCATGTCTGGGAAGCCCTTCTTGTTGCGAACTAAGTTCGGAGATCCGAAGTATGCTCCTCTGGACCGGCTATGGAGTTCTGCGGACGTGTACATGGATTTGGCTGCAAGTGCTGCTGATGCAGCCGAGTACTTCAGGGATCAGAAAGGTCCCGAAGTGGAAAAGTTGTTCTAGTCACAGTTTCGCGCTCCAGTCCGTCCGCTGCTGCAGAATGAGCGATTGACCGGTTGGGCCAAGCTCCATAGGTTGTCTGGACTTGCCATGAGGTCCGTTGTGGATCACCTGTGGCCGGGAGGGCCAAGGCTGAATAGCTACTTTAGCTTAGTGCAACAATTCGTTGATGCTGTGTCACGCATCGATGCTGTAAAGAGATCAACGTGCATAGAAGGTGCGCGGATGGCCCTTGCCCGTGTCAAAACATACTGGGCGGAGATGGAGGCCACCACTGTTGCGGCACAGGGTTCGGCCATAGGCCGAGTGGCTGCCGAGCACTACTTTGAAGAAATCCTTGAAGGCACTCATACGATAGAGGCTCAGTGCTCGAAGAATATTATTTTCCAGTGACATGTAGTCCCATTGTACAAACAATGTTTTTCTGAATTAATCAAGGCTGTATTTATACTTTTGCCCGACAGTAATATGATGCCTCTTGTGCACCCGTTTATGTATATATGTATATAACCTGAAAGTTTGCAGTCGTCGGCTTCCGCCCCCACGCATATAATGCGGGGGTGTTTGCAAAAGATGCATATCCACACTTGATCCAACGTCTTGGTCCGTTAAGGAGGTGATAGCGTCGTGAACGAGGCAATCAGACTATATTGCTTTAACACTTTCACTTAGCCATAGGAGTTTGACAGTGGGGCTACTATATAGCCCCTGGTACTTCTGCGCTCGTCCGAATACGGGGCGTGTACGTACATGACCAGGAAACGGCCCTTCGTTAATGTGGAGGAATCCCGAAGATTCCGATTAGTCATCGAGTGGTTGACCAGTCTCTCGCTATATCATGACAGTCAGTTTTCGGCTTTCTCTACTGAGGTGCTCATCCGGATGAACCAGGGCACAATCGCAGTAGTTCTCCCAGTGCTACCTTAGCCGATATAACGGAACATAAGGTACCAAAACGTGGGAGCCGGGAAAACCCAACATTTGACCAAAGACATGATTCGGAGCTGATGCATATAGGGCCAAACTCGCGACGCTGAATACTCCCTAAGGTGCTTGGTCTTTATAACATATACCGGGCTAAACAATGCCCTTTATAAGAAACCCCATGTGTCCAGGTACGTGCAAAATCCTGGCGTGGCCACATGCCAATAACGCTGGCATCCTTCTCGGTTATGTGGAGTATCCGGAGGATGTGAGCAACAAGAGACAGTAAAAAAGGTTTACGCAGGGCCTTAATCTAAAAAGAAACCTTTGGGCGGGTCCCTGTTGCACGTCTGCACCTGTGTCTCCGTTGTGCCATGTCCTGGACGGGTGTAGCACGATTGTCACCTGCAAAAGGAAAGAACTTAGGTGAAAGTTGTCGTGCCACAAAGAAGAGTGAATTATCAAAATTCCAGAGAGGCCTAGTTGAGCCCCTGATTACACGCAGGAAGCCCCTGGTATCATTTTATGAGGGTTCGAAAACCAATCTCATGCATGTATGATGGAACGCCGGACTCGTCTAACTGTGTCCGTGGTCTTGATGATCTGCCATTTTTTCTGGTTGGTGAGGCCGTCTAGTGTGTGGCTGTTAGAGCCACCGCGTCCTCTTCCGCACATAAAGAACAATTGGTATTTCTGCTAACTGTAATGACGCCTCGTGGAATGGGCATTTTGAGCTTGAGAAAAGCATAATGCGGTATTGCGTTAAAACAAGTGAAAGCCGCCCTTCCGAGTAGTGCTTGAAAATCAATTAGGAATAGAGCGATGTGAAAAGTTAATGTTTCGCTTCGGAAGTTATCGGGAGAACCGAATACCACCTTTAGTAGTAGAGAGCCCGTGCAGTGGGCCTCTTGGCCTGGTATTACTCCCTTGAAGGTAGTATTATTGTGGCTTATTTGTGTCGAGTCTATCTCCATTTTGCGGACTGTGTCCTGATATATCAGATTTAGATCACTGCCACCGTCCATGAGGACCCGTGTGAAATGGTAACCATTTATTATTGGGTCTAACACTAAGGTCGTCAGTCCTTCGCGCCAGATATGTGTATCGTGATCCCTGCGATCGAAGTGATCGGGCAGGCCGACCAGGGGTTGGGCCTAGGGTGACGGGCTCTATGGCGCATGTGCATTGGAGTGTGTGATTGCTTATCCTCTTTGTCACCTGGATCACGTTTACTGTTTTAACCTCTGGTGGGAACTTTTTCTGTCCTCCAGCGCTTTGCTGGCGAGGTTCATCCTCGTCTTCACTTGGTGTCTCTTCCCCTTTGTGTTTGGCGTTTAGCTTACTGGCCTGCTTGAAGACCCAACATTCTCTATGGGTATGATTTGCAGGTTTGCCTGGGGTGCAGTGAATCTGACTGAGTTTGTCAAGAATTTTGTTTAGGCCAGATTGTCCATCTCTGCTGCCTTTGAAAGGCTTTTTCTGCTGACCTGGTCGAGAGCCCCTGAATCCGGCGTTTACCGCCGTGTTATCTGGGCTACCTTCTTTATTTCGACACTTGTTTTTGTTGTGTAGTGGTTTACCATTGCCATCCCTGACTTCGGATGTGCTTGGGTCGCTGGTGCTGCTATGGGCCAACCAGTTGTCCTCACCCGCACAAAAGCGGGTCATGAGGCTTGTTAGGGCTGCCATTGTTCTTGGTTTTTCTTGACCGAGGTGTCTGGCGAGCCATTCATCTCAGACGCTGTGTTTGAAAGCTGCTAAGGCTTCGGCGTCTGGACAGTCGACAATTTGGTTCTTCTTGGTGAGGAACCTGTTCCAAAGCTTTCGGACGGACTCTCTGGACTGTTGGATTATATGACTTAAATCGTCTGCATCCGGAGGTCGGACATAAGTCCCTTGAAAATTGGCCCGGAAAGCTCGAGCTCCTCCCAACTTCCAATTGAGTTTTCGGGGAGGCTTTTCAGCCAGTGCCTAGCTGGCCCTTTAAGCTTGAGGGGCAAGTATTTAATGGCATGGAGATCGTCTCCACGAGCCATATGGATGTGGAGGATGAAGTCCTCTATCCAGACTCTAGGGTCTGTGGTTCCGTTGTACGCCTCTATGTTCACCGGTTTGAATCCCTCTGGGAATTCATGGTCCAGCACCTCATCAGTGAAACATAAGGGGTGTGCGGCACCCCTGTATTGGGATGCGCCATGGTGTTCAGACGGTTGTAGTATTCGGTGTTGGTTGTGTACCGTAGCACGCTTCCTAGATCCATAGATAGATATGGTCGCGCCGGATTTTTGACGCAAGTTCTCACGTAGGTCGTGTGTTGATTTATGCATGACTTTGTTAACTGCTCTATCGCGTTCACATGGTGGTGGATCCGGCCGGTCGACTGTATCACTTTTCGGCTGTATGGGCTCTAAGGCCTCATCATCGAATTCTGGTAATAGCTTGCGCTTCGGATAGCTATTTGGATGGTAACTTCAACCATACTTTGTTACTTCATTCCACTTGTTGTTGAGCGTATTTTGTGCGACCTCGAGCCTTTGCTTCTGTTTCTTCAGGCTTCTTGCTATGGCAATAAGCCTTTTGCGGAGGTTCTCTTGCTCCAAGTGTGTTTCTGGGATGATGGGTGCGTCTTCGTCCGGACTGTTTTCTTCCCTAGACGGGGATTGATGAGGCTTATCTTTGGCGTCATCGTGTTAGGATGTCGAATCCGTACTATTTTTGCAGTTTGCATCTTGATCATGTTCTGCCACCGGGCTGGTGCAGTTGTCGTCTCCTCCAGAGTCACGTGGACTATTATTATCGTTGTTTTTTCTATGGCGGGACTTAGAGTGGCACCGTTGACGTCGGCGCTTGAGTTGCTTCTTGGAGGGGCCATCCTCCGCTTTCTCATCGCCATTGGCTTCGTTTGGGGTGTCCACCTTGTATACGTCATGTGATGAAGTAGCGGTCCAGCGCCCTGTGGGCGGTGGTTCCGGTTCGTCTCCTGCATCATCGTCCATACCGTTGATGTCTTCGGAGTCGAAGTCGAGCATGTCGGTTAAGTCATCAATAGTGGCTACTAAGTGGGTGGCGGGTGGGCAGCGAATTTCTTCGTCGTCCGCATCCCATTCTAGCCAGACATAGTTCGGCCAAGGTTCTCCTGACAAGGAGAGAGAGACCTTAATGAATTTAGCACATCCCCGAAGGGTGAGTGCTGAAAGATGTCCGCGGAGTTGAACTCCATGATCGGCGCCCAGTCGGACTCGACGGGCACGGATATGAGCGGCTCGGAGTCCGTGGCCGGAGATGAATCCAGTGGTTTTGCGACACGGCTCTCGTAAGGGGTGAAGTCAGTATCCGGCTCCATCGCCACTGAGAGTGCGGCCTTAGTGGCGGGGTCCATCCCTCCGCTCTCGGATGGCGCGACTTGCTCCGGATTGATGGACGAAGTAGTTGCGAATGCGATCTCCCGAACACTGTCCGACGGTAGAGTTACGTCATGCTCGTCAAGACTGTACGGTGCGTCCGACATGGGCCCGAATCCGTCGAAGATCAAGTCTCCGCGGATGTCGGCCGTGTAGTTCAAGTTTCCAAATCTGACCTGATGGCCAGGGGCGTAGCTCTCAATCTTCTCCAGATGGCCAAGAGAATTGGCTCGCAGTGCAAAGCCGCCGAATATGAAGATTTGTCCGGGGAGGAAAGCCTCACCCTGGACTGCATCGCTAGCGATGATTGAAGGAGCCATCAAGCCTTATGGTGACGACACAGTGGAACTCTCAATGAAAGCACCAAATGTCGGTGTCAAAACCGGCGGATCTCGGGTAGGGGGTCCCGAACTGTGCGTCCAAGGCGGATGGTAACAGGAGGCAGGGGACACAATGTTTACCCAGGTTCAGGCCCTCTTTATGGAGGTAAAACCCTATGCCCTGCTTGATTGTTCTTGATGATATGAGTATTACAAGAGTTGATCTACCACGAGATCAGAGAAGCTAAACCCTAGAAGCTAGCCTATGGTATGATTGTATGTTGTCCTACAGACTAAAACCCTCCGGTTTATATAGACACCAGAGGGGGCTAGTGAGGGACTCCTGGATTAGGGGGTGTCCGGATAGCCGGACTATACCTTCGGCCGGACTCCTGGACTATGAAGATACAAGATTGAAGACTTCGTCCCGTGTCCGGAAGGGACTTTTCTTGGCATGGAAGGCAAGCTTGGCGATACGGATATGTAGATCTCCTACCATTGTAACCGACTCTGTGTAACCCTAGCCCTCTCCGGTGTCTATATAAACCGGAGGGTTTTAGTCCATAGGACGAACATACAATCATACCATAGGCTAGCTTCTAGGGTTTAGCCTCCTTGATCTCGTGGTAGATTTACTCTTGTACTACCCATATCATCAATATTAATCAAGCAGGACGTAGGGTTTTACCTCCATCAAGAGGGCCCGAACCTGGGTAAAACATTGTGTCCCCTGCCTCTTGTTACCATCCGCCTAGACGCACAGTTCGGGACCCCCTACCCGAGATCCGCCGGTTTTGACACCAACATTGGTGCTTTCATTGAGAGTTCCTCTGTGTCTTCACTTTTAGGCCCGATGGCTCCTCCGATCATCAACGACGATGCGATCCAGGGTGAGACTTTTCTCCCCGGACAGATCTTCGTATTTGGCGGCTTTGCACTGCGGGCCAATTCGCTTGGCCATCTGGAGCAGATCGAAAGCTACGCCCCTGGCCATCAGGTCAGATTTGGAAGTTTGAACTACACGGCCGACCTCCGCGGAGACTTGATCTTCGATGGATCTGAGCCACAGCCGAGCACGCCGCACTGTCACGATGGGCATGATCTAGCTCTGCTGCCGAACAGTGCCCTGGAGGCCGCACCCGCATCAGCTCTGACCCTTAATTTGGAGCCAACTGCGCCAATCGAGGATGGGTGGTTGGACACCGCCTCGGGGGCTGCAATCTCTACGGCGATCGAGCCAAACACCAACCCTATTCCCTGCGAAGCCCGTGACTCCAAGGAGCCGGACTCCTCTCCAGACTCCGAGCCCTCCGCGCCCCTACCGATCGAACCCGATTGGGCGCCGATCATGGAGTTCACCGCCGCGGACATCTTTCAGCACTCACCCTTCGGCGATATTCTGAATTCACTAAAGTCTCTCTCTTTATCAGGAGAGCCCTGGTCGGACTATGGTCAGCAAGGTTGGGATGCGGATGATGAAGAAATTCAAAGCCCACCCACCACCCACTTCGTAGCCACTGTCGATGATTTAACCGACATGCTCGACTTCGACTCCGAAGACATCGACGGTATGGACGCCGATGCAGGAGACGATCAAGAACCAGCGCCTATAGGGCACTGGAAAGCCACCTCGTCGTATGATATATACATGGTGGACACCCCAAAATAAGGCAATGGCGATGGAACAGTGGAGGATGACCCCTCTAAGAAGCAGCCTAAGCGCCGGCGTCAGCGGCGCCGCTCTAAATCCCACCAAAGCAAAAACGGTGATTCCGGCACGGGAGATAATAACACCCCGGACAGTGCCAAAGACAACCACCTCCAGCAAGATTCAGCACAGGAGGATGGAGAAGCCAGCCCTCATGAGAGAGTGGTAGACAGAGAGGTCGAGGACGATAATTATATGCCTCCCTCCGAAGACGAGGCAAGCCTCGACGATGACGAATTTGTCGTGCCGGAGGATCCCGTTGAACAAGAGCATTTCAAACGCAGCCTAATGGCCATGACGAGTAGCCTCAAGAAAAAACAGCAACAGCTTAGAGCTGATCAAGATTTGCTAGACAACAGATGGACTGAAGTCCTTGCAGCCGAAGAGTATGAACTCGAACGCTCCTCCAAGAGCTACCCAAAGCGCAGGTTGCTACCCCGATTACAGGAGGAAGCACCTAAACCTACATCACCAGCGCATGATGCGGCCGACCGGCCACCCCGTGGCCGCGACAGAGAGGCCTCTTGGCCCTCCACTCAAGCCGCACCCCGGCGCCGCTCAAAAAATACCAAGGCACGGGAAAATGCGCCAAACCTGCGAGATATATTGGAGGAAAAGGCAAGGCAAACAAGATCGATCTACGGATCGCGTGGGCGCCCCACGGCACGAGACGGTAATCGTCACTCCGGATATAGTAAATCCGGCCGGGCCGAACACAGTAAACAAAGCGCGTTTGAGCTGCGTCGTGATATAGCCCTATACAGAGGCGCCGCACACCCACTATGCTTCGCAGATGAAGTAATGGATCATCAAATCCCCGAGGGTTTCAAACCCGTGAACATCAAATCATACGATGGCACAACAGATCCTGCGGTATGGATCGAGGACTATCTCCTTCATATCCACATGGCCCGCGGTGATGACCTACACGCCATCAAATACCTCCCACTCAAGCTTAAAGGACCAGCTCGGCATTGGCTTAACAGCTTGCCAACAGAATCAATTGGTTGTTGGGAGGACCTGGAAACCGCATTCCTCGACAATTTCCAGGGCACTTATGTGTGACCACCAAACGCCAATGACCTTAGCCACATAATTCAGCAGCCAGAGGAATTGGCTAGACAATTCTGGACACGGTTCCTAACCAAGAAAAATCAAATCGTCGACTGTCCGGACGCAGAGGCCCTAGCAGCCTTCAAGCATAACATCCGCGACGAGTGGCTTGCACGACACCTAGGACAGGAAAAGCCGAAATCTATTGCAGCCCCCACGACACTTATGACCCGCTTTTGCGCGGGAGAAGACAGTTGGCTAGCTCGCAGCAATAACATGACCAAGAGCCCTGGTAATTCGAATACCAAGGACAGCAGTGGCAGGTCGCGTCGCAACAAGCAAAAGTGCCGCATTAACGGCGACAATGCTGAGCATACGGCAGTTAATGCCGGATTCAGAGGCTCTAAACCCGGTCAGCGGAAAAAGCCATTCAAAAGAAATACTCCGGGCCCGTCCAGTTTGGACCGAATACTCGACCGCTCATGCCAAATACATGGCACTCCCAAAAAACCAGCCAATCACACCAACAGGGATTGTTGGGTGTTCAAGCAGGCAGGCAAGTTAAATGCCGAAAGCAGAGACAAGGAGCTGCATAGCAATGACGAGGAGGAGCCCCGGCCGCCGAACAACAGTGGACAAAAAGGTTTTCCCCCACAAGTGCAGACGGTGAACATGATATACGCAACCCACATCCCCAAGAGGGAGCGGAAGCGTGCGCTAAGGGACGTATACGCGATGGAGCCAGTCGCCCCAAAGTTAAACGCATGGTCTTCCTGCCCGATCACTTTTGATCGAAGGGACCACCCCACTAGCACCCGTCATGGCGGATTCGCCGCATTGGTTCTAGACCCAATTATTGATGGATTTCACCTCACTAGAGTCCTTATGGACGGCGGCAGCAGCCTAAACCTGCTTTACCAGGATACAGTGTGGAAAATGGGCATCGATCCCTCGAGGATTAAACCCACTAAAACGACCTTTAAAGGCGTCATACCAAATGGGCATTGAACAGGCTCAGTTACACTTGAAGTGGTCTTCGGATCTCCGGATAATTTCCAAAGCGAGGAGTTAATCTTCGACACAGTCCTGTTCCGCAGTGGCTATCACGCACTGCTCGGGCGAACCGCATTTGCCAAGTTCAATGCGGTGCCGCACTATGCATACCTCAAGCTCAAGATGCCAGGCCCTCGAGGAGTCATCACGGTCAATGGAAACACCGAACGCTCTCTCCGAACGGAGGAGCATACGGCGGCTATCGCAGCGGAAGTACAAAGTAGCCTCTCAAGGCAATTCTCCAGTCCGGCCATTAAACGTCTGGACACCATCAAGCGCGCCCGGAGTAACCTACAACAAGACCGCCAGGCACGTTTCGAGCAAGCATAGAAATGCGGCCCCAACCCCAGCCCTCGCGAACTTGCGAAACCAGTGTTGCGCGTACATAACTATGCTCTGGAAATACCATGGGCATAGGGGGAGGGGCACCATCATGGCATGCCCGAAACGTGGCTTAAACCACACTAGGGGCTGCCGATTTCTTAATTTTCTCTTATTTTCAGGACTCCATTCTTCGGAAGGCTTGTCCAGCAGTACAATTGCCGCACAAACGATACAACCAGGGAAGCAGAAAGCTATGCCGCACTATGGAACTCTAAGGTGGTCTCTATAACGAGCAGTATACCTGTTTCACATAACATTCCGTAGCTCGCCCCTGGAGAGGACATGTTAAATAGTCCCATCTTTTGCTTATTGCACTATTTGTATCGTTCTGCTTTGATCGCAGCTTTTTTAAATAAACAATGCATAGCTTCCGTCTATTATTGCATTACTCTTTTTTACGAATATATGTTCATTAATGACATGTTGCACCCGTACACTTTGGTACGGCCAATACGCCAGGGGCTTAAGTACCCCACAATACGGTGTGAGAAGTCCAAACACTTTCACAAGTGCGGCACCCCGAACTTATAGCATTATATGCATCGGCTCCGAATCATGTCTTGGGTCAATAGTTGGGTTTGCCCGGCTCCTATGTTTTGGTACCTTACGTTCCGTTATATCGGCTAAGGTAGCACTAGGAGAACTACTGCGATTGTGCCCCAGTTGAGCTGGGCTAAGCACCTCAGTAGAGAAAGCTAAAACTGACCGTCATGATGAGGCGAGAGCTGGTCGCTGTTCGAGAGGTTTTCGAGTCCCTAAAGACTTATGCCGATTAGAGCGAGGAGTCGGCTTTGTCCGGCCTAGGCGTGGATAGCGCCCCAAACTCGGTCTTCCGAACACTAGGGGCTTCACCGAAATTTAAAATTATAGAATTCTATGGCTAAGTGAGAGTGTTCAAGCATTATAGTCTGATTTCCTTGTTCGTTGTGTTGAGCGCCTCCCTCGAAGGACCCAAGAATGGGAAAAAGAGCGCTCATGTTTATCCCGAACACCCCAGCACTCGTGGCATGGGGGCAGAAGCCGACGACTCGCCATCTCTCAAATTTGATAAACGGCCGCACAAAAGGTAATATTTTAAATTCCAAAGCGTTGCTTAGCGCATATGAACAATTTTTTAGCGTACAGGATCACAAATGCGAGTTTACTCAAAAATTACATCTTTGGAGCATTCATCCGCTATAAGGCAGGCACCCTTCAGGACGCCCTCATAATACGCTTCCGGGACGTGATGCTCCTTGCCCGGCGGTGGCCCGTCCTTCACCAGCTTCTCCGCATCCATCTTGCCCCAGTGCACTTTAGCACGGGCAAGCGCCCTACGGGCACCTTCGATGCAAACGGAGCACTTGATTACTTCAAGCAGTGGACAGGCATCCACCAGCCGCCTCACCAGCCCGAAGTAGCTCCCAGGCAGAGCCTCTCCAGGCCAAAGCCGAACTAAGAGGCCCTTTATGGCCTGTTCGGCCACCTTGTGGAGCTCGACCATTTGCTTCAGCTGGTCGCTCGAAGGCACTAGGTGTCCGGCCTCAGCATACTGAGACCAGAACACCTTCTCCGTCGAGCTCCCCTCCTCGGATCGGTAGTAGGCGGCGGCATCAGACGCACTACGGGGCAAATCTGCGAATGCTCCTGGAGAGCTCCGGACTCGGGTAAGTAACAAGTAATTCACTTTCACGTGCTTGCTTTGCATATTGAAAGCCTTACCCGCCGCTATCTTCTTCATCTCTTCAATTTCTTGGAGGGCTTTCTGGGCTTCGGCCTTGGCAGACTTCGCGCTTTCAAGGGCTGCCGCCAGCTCGGACGCTTGCATCCTTGAGTCAAGCTCCAAACTCTCGTGTTTTTTCATGAGAGCCTAGAGCTCTTTCTGCACCTCCTCCACCCGCGCCTCCTGCTTCCCTCTCTCTGTGCGCTCCGCGGCCACTCTGTTTTCAGCCTCGGACAGCGCTTTCTTAAGGGTTGCCACCTCGGTCGTGGACCCTATAATAGCACGTTGATCCTGTCATTTTTTGCAACCACATCTTCTCTATATACTTGCGCAAGGTATTACTTACCTTCCTTCTCCTTGAGTTGCCTCTTGGCATGGCCGAGCTCGTTCTCGGACCGCGCAAGGTTTTGCTTCAGCATCCACCTCCGCAGTCAGTGCAGCGGAGGCCAGCAGCGAAGCCTGTATACGCATATTGACTTGATTATGTTAGACTCCTGCGAATGTTATTAGATCCTCTCTTCGGCTTTTCTTTCTGAACGTCGAACAGAGCATCAGGGGCTACTGTCTATGTGGTGATATTTTTACATATTCTTTACTTACCTCAAAGCCTGTTAGAAGGCTGGCACAGGCTTCAGTCAGTCCGCTCTTGGCGGACTGAACCTTCTGGATCACCGCACTCATAATAGTGCGGTGCTCCTCGTCGATGGAGGCGCCGTTAAGCACCTCCAGCAAATTGTCCGGTGCCTCCGGTTGGACGGAGGTCGCTGGCTATGAGTGCGGTGCTCCTCGTCGATGGAGGCGCCGTTAAGCACCTCCAGCAAATTGTCCGGTGCCTCCGGTTGGACGGAGGTCGCTGGCTCGGTAGGCTTGCTCCTCTTGGAAGGAGGCTGCCTACCGGAGTCCGGAACCGCTGAAGGTTCCGGCGCGGTGTCCGGCTCAAGGCCGGACTTGGAGCCCTTGGGGGTTCTATCCCCTTTACGCCTGGAGTCCGATAGGTCGCCTTGCGGCGCCTCTAGGACCACCTCCTCCTGGCTTGCAACCTGTTGGGATGCCACCGCGGCGTCGTCCATAGGATGGGGGGAGGTAGCCGTCGGAAGCGAATTCACATCCGACGAATCCAGGGAACCGCTCGACGACACGTCGAGCCGGTCTTTGGGTGGACTGTATAAACATGTTCGACGTAAGGAAAAGTTGTGCAATGGGGGAAGACTATGAATCACTCTGGTATCCTGATACTTATGATCTCGCTAGGGGCTTGGCCCTGTGCGACCACTCCTCTTTGCCGTCGTCGGCGTTGGTGGAGTAGTCCGGAGGAGGGGCCTTCCCCTTCTTGGACCCTTCGGCCTCCCCAGTTGGGGCGACCTTCCTTTTCTTCCCTCCCCCCGCTGGAGGGGGAGAGGTCTCTTCTTCCTCCTCCTCGTCTTCATGGGAGGAGTGTGTCTAGGAGTCGTCGGATGATGAATCCGACACCTCCTGGCGCCGGGCACTCTATCGAGTCCCCATGGCCTTCTTCTTGGCCTTCTTCTCCGGCACCACATAGGGTGTCGGCACTAGCAGCTTCGCCAAACGAGCGTCCACTGGGCCTTCGGGCAAAGGAGCCGGACAGTTGATCTGTCCGGACGTCTCCTACCAATCCTGTCAAAGGTAAGGGAGCTTAGATCCCGCATGGAGTCAAACTATGAAAAACTAATACCCTGTAAAAGGTAAAAACAGCTTACCGCACGAGCATTACGCTGCGTGCTGAATCCGCGATCCTCGGTAGCAGATGCGTGGGCCTCGGCACCCTTGAAGAGCACCTTCCAGGCATCTTCGTACGTCGTGTTGAAGAGCCTGCTCAGAGTTCGGTGCCGTGCTGGGTCGAACTCCCATAGGTTGAAAGCCCGTTGTTGACACGGGAGGATCCGGCGGATGAGCATAACCTAGACTACGTTGACAAGTTTAAGCTTCTTGTCCACCAGGGTTTGGACGCATGTTTGGAGTCCGGTTAGCTCTCCTTTTTACCCCACGATAGGCCCGTCTCTTTCCAGGAGGTGAGCCGCGTAGGGGGTCCAGATCGGAACTCGGGGGCTGCGACCCATTCAGGGTCGCGCGGCTCGGTGATGTAAAACCACCCCGATTGCCACCCCTTTAGGGACTCCATGAAGGAGCCCTCGAGCCATAGGACGTTGGGCATCTTGCCCACCATGGCGCCCCCGCACTCCGCCTGGGTGCCGCGCACCATCTTCGGCTTGACATTGAAAGTCTTGAGCCATAGGCCGAAATGGGGGCGGATGCAGAAGAAAGCCTCGCACACGACGATAAACGCCGAGATGTTGAGGACAAAGTTCGGGGCCAGATCGTGGAAATCCAGGCCATAGTAGAACATGAGCCCCCGGACAAATGGGTGGAGAGGTAAACCCAGTCCGCGGAGGAAATGGGGGAGGAGCACCACCCTCTCATGGGGCCTAGGGGTGGGGATGAGCTGCCCCTCTTTGGGAAGCCGGTGCGCAATGTCGTTCGACAAGTATCCGGCCTTCCTCAGTTTTTTGATGTGTCCCTCCGTAACGGAGGAGACCATCCACTTGCCTCCCGCTCCGGACATGGCTGGAGAAGGTTGAGGTGGGGTGTGCGGACTTGGGCGCTGGAGCTCGAGTGCGCGGAAATGGATAGGCAAAGGAGGAAGAAGGCGTGGATGAAAAGGTGGATCCTTTTCCCCTTATATGGGTGGACGCGACTATGCATCCCCACCAGCCTGGTAAAACTCGCTTATCCCCCAAGCGACGTAACCAATGGCGCGGTTGGGTTACCCACGCCTGTATTGATGAGAATCCCGGAATAAGGGGACACGATCTCTTCTTTGACAAGACATGCCAAGGAGACCGCATTGCTAAACGCGCTGAGGTGGGACAGTAAAATGATTCGAATAAAGACTTGGTCGTGGTGTGATGTCACGCTACGGAATACGTCAGCAGATTAGATTTGTGTAAATATTATTCTCTCTATGGCAATATGTGGAAACTTATTTTGCAGAGCCGGACATTACCTTTGTGTTCAAAATCTTCTATGAAGTACTTGGAGGAGGAACCCGCCTTGCAATGCCGAAGACAATCTGCGCGCCGGACTCGTCGTCATTGAAGCCTGGTTCAGGGGCTACTGAGGGAGTCCTGGATTTGGGGGTGTCCGGATAGCCGGACTATACCTTTGGTCGGACTCCTGAACTATGAAGATACAAGATTGAAGACTTCGTCCCGTGCCCGGAAGGGACTTTTCTTGGCGTGGAAGGCAAGCTTGGTGATACGGATATGTAGATCTCCTACCATTGTAACCGACTCTATGTAACCCTAGCCCTCTCCGTTGTCTATATAAACCAGAGGGTTTTAGTCCGTAGGACGAACATACAATCATACCATAGGCTAGCTTCTAGGGTTTAGCCTCCTTGATCTCGTGGTAGATTTACTCTTGTACTACCCATATCATCAATATTAATCAAGCAGGACGTAGGGTTTTACCTCCATCAAGAGGGCCCGAACTTGGGTAAAACATTGTGTCCCCTGCCTCCTCTTACCATCCGCCTAGACGCATAGTTCGGGACCCCCTACCCGAGATCCGCCGGTTTTGACACCGACAGCTAGGGTTACACAAGGTCGGTTACAAACAAGGAGATATACATATCTGCATTTCCTAGCTTGCCTTCCACGCCAAGTAGAGTCCCATCCGGACACGGGACGAAGTATTCAATCTTGTATCTTCATAGTCCAACAGTCCGACCAAAGGATATAGTCCGGCTGTCCAGAGACTCCCTAATCCAGGACTCCCTCATCTACCTTCGGGATTAGTTTTAGACCTAAATAATTGTTATTTGGTGCCAGTGTTGAGCATGAACATTATATCTGGATCTTCTTTAGTGCGAGACGGTTATTCATTAAAATCAAATAATAATGGTTGTTCTATTTATATGAGTAATATCTTTTATGGTCATGCACCTTTGAAGAGTGGTCTATTCTTGTTGAATCTCGATAGTAGTGACACACATATTCATAATATTGATGCCAAAAGATGCAAAGTTGTTAATGATAGTGCAACATATTTGTGGCACTGCCGTTTAGGTCATATTGGTGTAAAGCGCATGAAGAAACTCCATGCTGATGGACTTTTGGATTCACTTGATTATGAATCATTTGATACTTGCGAACCATGCCTCATGGGCAATATGACTAAAACTTCGTTCTCTGGAACAGTGGAGCGAACTAATGACTTATTGGAAATAATACATGCCGATGTATGCAGTCCGATGAGTGTTGAGGCACGCGGTGGGTATCGTTATTTTCCGACCTTCACAGATGATTTAAGTAGATATGTGTATATTTACTGAATGAAACACAAGTCTGAGACATTTGAAAAGTTCAAAGAATTTTAGAGTGAAGTAGAGAATCATCGTAACAAGAAAATAAAGTTTCTATGATCTGATCGCGGAGGCGAATATTTGAGTTACGAGTTTGGCCTTCATTTAAAACAATGTGGAATTGTTTCACAACTCACGCCACCTGCAACACCATAGCGTAATGGTGTGTCTGAACATCGTAACTGTACTTTATTAGATATGGTGCGTTCTATGATGTCTCTTACCGATTTACCACTATCGATTTGGGGTTATGCACTAGAGACAGCCACATTCACGATAAATAGGGCACCGACTAAATCCGTTGAGACGACACTATATGAACTATGGTTTGGCCAGAAGCCTAAGTTGTCGTTTCTTGAAGTTTGGGGTTGCGACACTTATGTCAAAAGGCTTCAGCCTGATAAGCTCGAACCCAAATCAGAGAAGTGCATCTTCATAGGATACCCTAAGGAAACAATTGGGTATACCTTCTATCACAAATCCGAAGGCAAGATATTTGTTGCCGAGAATGGAAACTTTCTAGAGAAGGAGTTTCTCTCGAAAGAAGTGAGTGGGAGGAAAGTAGAACTTGATGAGGTAATTGTACCTTCTCTCGAATTGGAAAGTAGCACATCAGTGAAATCCGTTCCCATGATGCCTAAACCAACTAGAGAGGAAGCTAATGATGATGATCATGAAACTTCAGATCAAGTTTCTACTAAACCTCGTAGGTCAACTAGAGCATGATCCGCACCAGAGTGGTACAGTAATCCTATACTAGAAGTCATGTTACTAGACCAAGGCGAACCTACAAACTATGAAGCAGCTATGATGAGCCCAGATAATGTCTTGAGAGCATGAAATCTGAGATAGGATCCATGTATGAGAACAAAGTGTGGACTTTAGTGGACTTGCCCAATGATCAGCAAGCCATTGAGAATAAATGGATCTTCAAGAAGAAGACAGACGCTGATGGTAATGTCACCATCTACAAAGCTCGACTTGTCGCGAAAGGTTTTCGACAAGTTTAAGGGGTTGACTATGATGAGACCTTCTCACCCGTAGCGATGCTTAAGTCAGTCCGAATCATGTTAGCAATTGCCACATTTTATAACTATGAAATCTAGCAAATGGACGTTAAAATTGTATTCCTTAATGGATTTCTTAAAGAAGAGTTGTATATGATACAACCAGAAGGTTTTGTCGATCCTAAAGGTGCTAACAAAGTGTGCAAACTCCTGTGATCCATCTATGGACTGGTGCAAGCATCTCAGAGTTGGAATATACGCTTTGATGAGATGATCAAAGCATATGGTTTTATAAAGACTTGTGGTGAAGCCCGTATTTACAAGAAAGTGAGTGGGAGCTCTGTAGCATTTCTAGTATTAAATGTGGATGACATATTGTTGATTGGAAATGATATATAAGTTTTGGATGGCATAAAAGGATACTTGAATAAGAATTTTTCAATGAATGGCCTCGGTGAAGCTGCTTGATACGTCTCCAACGTATCTATAATTTTTGATTGTTCCATGATATTATATTATCTGTTTTGGATGTTTTATATGCATTAATATGCTATTTTATATTATTTTTGGGACTAACCTATTAACCTAGAGCCAAGTGTCAGTTCCTGTTTTTCCCTGTTTTTGAGTTTCGCAGAAAAGGAATACCAAACGGAATCCAAATGGAATAAAACCTCCGCGATGGTTTTTCTTGGACCAAAAGACAACCAGGAGACTTGGAGATCCTGGGCGCGCCTCCTCCCTTGTGGGCCCCTCGTGCACCTCCTGACCTAATTCTTTCACCTATTTATACTCTTATATCCCCAAACCACCAGAACAAGCCACGAAAACACTTTTCCATCGCCACAACCTTCTGTACCCATGAGATCCCATCTAGGGACCTTTTCCGGCGTCCTGCAAGAGGGGGATTCGATCACGGAGGGCTTCTACATCACCTCTATTGCCATTCCGATGAATCATGAGTAGTTTACCTCTGACCTACGGGTTCATATCTAGTAGCTAGATGGCTTCTTCTCTCTCTTTGATTCTCAATACCATGTTCTCCTCGATGTTCTTGGAGATCTATTCGATGTAATACACTTTTGCGGTTTGTTTGTCGAGATCTGATGAATTGTGGATTTATGATCAGCTTATCTATGAATATTATTTGAATCTCCTCTGAATTCTTATATGCATGATTTGGTATCTTTGTAATTCTCTTCGAACTATCGGTTTGGTTTGGCCAACTAGATTAGTTTTTCTTGCAATGGGAGAAGTGCTTAGCTTTGGGTTCAATCTTGCGGGGTACTTTCCTAGTGACAATAGGGGCAGGAAGTCATGTATTGTATTGCCATCGAGGATAAAAAGATGGGGTTTTCATCATATTGCTTGAGTTAATTCCTCTACATCATGTCATCTTTCTTAATGTGTTACTCCGTTCTTTATGAAATTATTACTCTAGATGCATGCTGGATAGCGGTCGATGTGTGGAGTAATAGTAGTAGATGTAGAATCGTTTCGGTCTACTTGACACAGACGTGATGCCTATATTCATGATCATTACCTTATATATCCTCATAACTTTGCGCTTTTCTACCAATTTCTTAGCAGTAATTTGTTTACCCACCGTATTATTTTCTATCTTAAGAGAAGCCTCTAGTGAAACATATGGCCCCCGGGTCTATTTTCCATCATACAAGTTCTATTTTCCATCATATAAGTTTCCAATCTACTACTTTGCAATCTTTTACTTTCCGATCTATAGACCAAAAATACCGAAAATATTTACGTTACCATTTATCTATCTCTAACAGATCTCACTTTTGCAAGTAACCATGAAGGGATTGACAACCCCTTTATCGCGTTGGGTGCAAGTTGTTGTTTGTTTGTGCAGGTATTCGGTGACTTGTGCGTTGACTCCTACTAGATAGATACCTTGGTTCTAAAACTAAGGGAAATACTTATCTCTACTTTGCTGCATCACCCTTTCCTCTTCAAGGGAAAACCAACGCATGCTCAAGAAGTAGTACTACTTATATATTAGGCATCAAGATCTATAGAGATAGATCGAGACGCTTAATAGGACTTTCACAAAGCACATACCTTGACAAAGATTTGAAGAAGTTCAAAATGGACCAGTCAAAGAAAGGGTTCTTTCCTCTGTTACAAGGTGTGAAATTGAGTCAGACTCAAAGCCCCACCACTGTAGAAGATAGAGAGAAAATGAAAGTCATTCCCTATGCCTCAGCCATAGGATCTATCATGTATGCTATGCTGTGAACCAGACCTAATGTCTGCCTTGCCATTAGTTTCGCAGGGAGGTACCAAAGTAATCCAGGAGTGGATCACTGGACAGCGGTCAAGAACATCCTGAAGTACCAGAAAAGGACCAAGGATATGTTTCTCGTTTATGGAGGTGACGAAGAGCTCGTCGTAAATGGCTACATCGATGCTAGCTTCGACACTAATCCGGATGATTCTAAGTCACAAACTAGATATGTGTTTATATTGAATGGTGTAGCTGTCAGTTGGTGTAGTTCCAACCAAAGCGTCGTGGCAGGATCTACGTGTGAAGCATAGTACATAGATGCTTCGAAAGCAGCAAATGAAAATATTTTGTGGTAGTACTGGAGCAATTGCCTTGGTGAAGGAATCCATATTTCACAAGAGAACCAAACACATCAAGAGATGCTTCAACTCCATTCGTGAACAAGTCAAGGATGGAGACATAGAAATTTGCAAGATACATACGGATCTAAATGTAGCAGACCCGTTCACTAAACTTCTCTCACGAGCAAAAAAAGATCACACCTTAGTACTCTTTGGGAGTTAATCACACGGCGATGTGAACTAGGTTATTGACTCTAGTAAACTCTTTGGGTGTTTGTCACATGGTGATGTGAACTATGGGTATTAATCACATGGCGGTGTGAACTAAATTATTGACTCTATTACAAGTGGGAAACTAATGGAAATATGCCCTAGAGGCAACAATAAAATGGTTATTATTATATTTCCTTAATCATGATAAAGGTTTATTATTCATGCTAGAATTGTATTGACCGGAAACTTAAATACATGTGTGGATACATAAATAAATATTGTGTCCCTAGTGAGCCTCTACTAGACTAGTTCGTTGATCAAAGATGGTTAAGGTTTCCTAACCATAGACATGAGTTGTCATTTGATCACGGGACCACATCATTAGGAGAATGATGTGATGGACAAGACCCATCTGTTAGCTTAGCATATTGATCGATCAGTTTATTGCTATTGCTTTCTTCATGTCAAATACATATTCCTTCGACTATGAGATTATGCAACTCCCGGATACGAGAGGAATACCTTGTGTGATATCAAACGCCACGGCAGAACTGGATGATCATAAAGATGTTGTACATGTATCTCCGAAGATGTTTGTTGAGTTGGCATAGATCGAGATTAGGATTTGTCACTCCGAGTATCAGAGAGGTATCTCCGGGCCCTCTCAGTAATACACATCATAAGAAGCCTTGCAAGCAAAGTGACTAATGAGTTAGTTGAAGGATGATGTATTCCGGAACGAGTAAAGAGACTTGCCAGTAATGAGATTGAACTAGGTATGAATATACCGACGATCGAATCTCGGGAAAGTAACATACCGATGGACAAAGGGAATTACGTATGTTGTCATAAGGTTCGACCGATAATGATCTTCGTAGAATATGAAGGAGCAAATATGGGCATCCAGGTTACGCTATTGGTTATTGACTGAAGAGGTGTCTCGGTCATGTCTACTTAGTTCTCGAACCCGCAGGGTCCACATGCTTAATGTTCGTTGACGATATAGTGTTATATGATTTGGTGACCGAATGTTGTTCGGAGTCCAAGAGGAGATCACGGACATGACGAGGAGTCGTGAAATGGTCGAGAGGTAAAGATTTATAGATAGGACGATGGTATTCAGACACCGAAAGAGTTTCAGAGTGCAGCAGGTAGTCATGGGGTCACCGGAAGGGGTTCCGGACACCCCCGATAAGTGTATGGGCCTAATGGGCCGAAGGTGGGGGGACAGACCAGCCCCTAGTGCACCCTTTCTTCGGACAGTAGGTCCTACGGGAAGGAAAGGGGAGTGGTGGCCCCTCCTTCCTTTCCCTCCTCAAGTGAGGAAGGAAAGGGGGACCACCCTCCCATGCCTTTCCCCCGCACCTATATTAGGCAGGGGTAGCTTGGGAGGGACCCCAAGTAGTCTTCCTCTAACTTGGGCGCTCCCTTTGGCTACTCCTCCCTCCCTCTCACCTATATATATGTGGGAGGGGGCGCCTAGCACACAACAACATTGTCTTAGCCGTGTGCGGCGCCCCCGTCCACCATTTACTCCCTCGGTCATATTTTCGTAGTGCTTAGGCGAAGCCCTGCGGAGATCACATCACCATCACCGTCACCACACCATCATGCTTCCGGAACTCATCTACTACCTCGCTATCTTTCTGGATCAAGAAGGCGGAGGACGTCACCGAGCTGAACGTGTGCAGAACACGGAGGTGCCGTGCTTTTACTAGATTGGTAAGAGCGCGAAGAAAGTTCGACTATATCAACTGCGTTAACAAACGCTTCCTCTTACGGTCTATGAGGGTATGTAGACACACTCTCCCCCTCTCGTTGCTATGCATCTCCATGGATAGATCGTTGCGTGTGCATAGAATTTTTTTGGTTTCCATGCAACGATTCCCAATAGCCTGTGCCATTATGTCTCTCTGGTTCTAGGTTTTCAAGCACAGGGATCATGACATGTAGAAGAAAAAATGGTTATAATCAACAAAACTTGAGGCAACTCTGAGACTGGTCATAGGCAATTTTAATAATTAAAAAGAGCAAGTGATAAACAAAAAATGTAGCAAATCCCTATGAAACTTACATTGATTGTGCTTCGAATTTGAGTGTGGTTATAAGAAACTAGCAAACAATCTTTGAGTGTGGTTGTAAGCACCTCTGAAGGTAGCTGTGACCAGCTACTAATTTTCTTTGAGTCTAGTTTTGAGCAACTCTAGGTGTGGTTGTAGGAAACTTAGGTATTTAACAAAAGCAACTCTGGATATAGTTGAAAGCAACTTAAATATCTAAAAAAAGAAGAATTGTTGCTGTGGTGGTAAGCACCTCTGTGTGGAAACATACCATGTCTTGCTCATCCAGAAGGTTTTCTGCCTTAAACATGTTCGTCAACTCAGCCCCGCTCAAATCAACTTTTTGAAGTGCAATCTGGGAAACGCAAGGACCAATAAAATATCAGTGCCAAATAAAATAAATCAAGAATTAAAAAAAGATACTAGAAGTTTATTATTCTTACCAAAAACCTTAGAGGCGTAATTACTTCTTGGACCCTGTCATCTATTGAACATGATTGCCTCGATCACTAGCTCAAAGACATGGGTCTTCAGCCACCCATTCCTCTTCATTGATTGAGCTAGCTCCTTCATTGTGCAAAATAGCCATGGTTATTTATGATACGCGGCATGTAGAAACAGAAAAAGGCTGTATTTCAGAAAGACCAACAGAGAAGATAGTGTGATGCCAAAACATGTTGTTACTGAAAAAGGAAAACACACATTTTATCCTCCCCACTTGATGTCCTTGTTGCCCCCGTTCCTACTCCTCCAAGCAACAGAACCAATGCATACAACCTGTTTACTTCTGCTGAGCAATTGAAGTCCTTTTTTACTTCTAAGTTCACATACAGCAACCTTTCTGATGGAGGTGGTGTTAGTATTCTCCTCTCACGCTTCTGGACAATGGGCTCACCGTGGTTGCTAGCACTACCTTGGCTAGACTCCCCTTCACCGGAATTTTTTGCCTCTCCAATTAAAATGCAAATTTGGAAGGTGACATGTGCCCCGACCCCTCACCTGCAACACTTTTCTCTACCCCTTCAACAACTCCATCAAAATCCAAGTTGGCCCAATCAATCCCCCACTCAAAGTCTGTAGTGGCAGGTTCGTTTGCCACCCCTTTTCCTTTGACACCTCCTTGTCGTCCCCCACTTTGTTTTCTGTCATTTCATCTATTCCAAGATCGAAAGGTGGGGCTAGGCAATAATTATCCCAAACAGCGCTTCCAGACTTGGATCTTTGGAGTGATTGTGGTGCTTCGCTTGAATCAGAAAGTTCTTTGCTTGCTGCCTGATTAAGATTGGGAAATGCCTGTATTACTGGTATAGTGTCGGCAGACTTACTTCTCATGAGCGATGGCATTGACCCTGGATTCACACACTTTTCCAGCAGCTGGTTCATGCCCCTGATAACAACAAATGATATTTCTTTCCTTTGTCCAAAGCACGCTTGCTTGGTGGGAACAACATGAGGCTTCTTTATTGTCTGGGCTGCAACTTCCTCTATAGTTGCCTGGTTTAATACAAGAGTTGCTTCCTTCAGCACTGCAGTTGCTTTCCCCTTGATATCCTCTTTGGCACTGTCGGTGACTCCTGGTTGTTTCGACTACTCGCAAGTCTATGTTGGCCGTGTTTTGCTGGGCTCTGCTTGTTTCAGACCTTTCCCTCCATGCTTCTCCTGTCCAGATACAAGTGCACTCTATCGAATTCAGGGTTTCGCAGACCCTTGAGAGGTTCAAACTCTGGGATGCGTGCGAAGAACTCGTCCTCCCCAGTCTGCCTGCATGCTAATCCCACAGCCTAGCTCGACGAACTGGATGAACA
Source organism: Triticum dicoccoides (assembly GCF_002162155.2). NCBI lineage: Eukaryota > Viridiplantae > Streptophyta > Magnoliopsida > Poales > Poaceae > Triticum > Triticum dicoccoides. The sequence continues at coordinate 624,450,899 of NC_041382.1, forward strand.
AAAGACACAAAAGTTTACCCAGGTTGAGGCCACCTTGCCGTGTAAAACCCTACTCCTGCTTTGTGGTGGATTGGCCTCGAAGGGCTGAGGATGAACTAGTACAGTGGATAACAACCTCAGGAGGAGAGGTGTTCTTGTGCTCGATGAGCTGGTGGGTGAGAGGATGATCTGAATGCCCCTCCTCCCCTTCTATGGTGTGTCTAAGTCCTATTTATAGTGGCCTTGGTCCTCTTCCCAAATGTAAGGTGGGAAGGGATCCCACAACGACGAAATTTGAAGGGAGACAACTAGTACACGCTATCCTAACAAAAGTAGTCTTTGCCTGCCAAAAGCTCCTAGTCGTGACGCCGTGGTGGGCTCGACGATGAGCTCCGCTCTGCCGTCTTGGTGGTCTTGGTCTTGTTGCATTGAAATGGAAACCTTTGCTTGATTCCTCGGGACCCCGCGCCTGCGCTTGCCTCCTTAACACCAAAGAGGAAACTGGTACACTACGCCCGCTGGCGCCCGCCTAGCCTTGGTCGTCATGGCTCACGTCTTGCGAGATGCATCTTGCATAGATATCTACACTCCTCGGGAGCCAGCTTGGGGAGGCTGGCCCTCGAGGAGGTCTTGGTGTCGTCCACCTCACGAGGCTTGGCCCCTCGCGAGGATCTTGGGTTGTTGATCCTGAAGTTGGGTCATACCAGGCCGCTGATGGAGCCACGCCATGGGCCGCAGGTAGGCAAGTCTGGGTACCCCCGGTCCCATGACGCCGACAGTAGCCCCTGGGCCTAAGGAGCGCTCGAATTTGGTTTCCAGACGAAGCCAGGGGGCAAGTGTGGAGCACCACGGGCCCTAACCGCCTGTGGCCTCGGTTGATGCATGTGATTGATGGGATGTGGGTGCCTCCACTTCCCCACACAAACTTGATATCTGCCTGGCTCGGCGGCCGCCTGTTGCCAACGCAGCCCCGCCTTCACCATTTTTCGTGCTCACCCTTGGCTTCTTCATCTATCCGAGAGACAGCGGCTCTCTTCTTGAATTTGACGCCGGTGCCGGTCTTCCCTTGCTGCTATGGTGCCGAGGTCGAGGAAGAAGGGGAAAACCTGCGCTCCAGTCGAACCTCTGCTAGCCTTCGAGCCTGTCCTCGAGCGGTCGACGGTGGTCAACCAAGAGGGCCTGGACAAGATCCGTCCGACACTCGCGCCGATTCTAATGAGTGGAAGGCGACGATGATTTGGCCTGCTTCCCGGGCCATGGTCGACATTGCATCCACTGAGATCACCATCCATCTTCACGCCGTCTTGGCCGACATGATCCCTCCTTTCTCCGATTTCTTCAAAGCCATACTATCGCATTACCAAGTCCACGCGCTGCATCTGGATCCTCAATCCATCAGTCTACCTGTTGTCTTCGCCTTCGTCTCCGAGGCCATGGTGGGCATTGCCCCTTCCATGGCCTTGTTTCGCCATTTCTTCTCGCTTCACCTGGTCGACGCCCGCCAGCGCTCAGGGTGCATGGCCTTTCAGGCCGTGGCGGCGACGGCCGGCACGGGCATCGACTTCGAGCTCTCGCGAGTTGTAAGTGGATTCCGGAAGCGGTGGGTGTTCGTGGATGCCGGCGTGCTCAAATCCCTGCTCTCGCTCCCACGGGTGTCGGCTGTACCTAGCTCCGACCAGGGGCACGCGGAGCTCGTCGACCATCGGCTTGCTCACGTTTCGCGCCGGCTGGCCAGGTTGAAGAAGCTCGGGTTGACGGCACCCATGGTGGTGAAGGAGTTCATCCGGTGTCGCGTTGCTCCGCTTCAGTGTCATTCTCGACAAATGTGGGCCTTGAGTGGCCACGGGGACCCCATGAGGTTCCAGGTGCCTGTGCTTCCTCCCGAGACGCTGTGCATGATGCTCAAGCTCTTGACGGGTGACCCGGCGCCAGGCACACTTCTGGAGGAGGGATGCCTCCTGTACTGTTGCTCGAAAAAGGAGGAGTTCGTGAGGCAGATGCCCCTTTTTGATGAGTGGGGGTTGTGCCCGGCCGGCCTTGAAGGGCCCCGTGAGAACCCCGTCCTCGTGGTCCCTTTGCCCGCTGACCCTACGGCGCGTGCCCCATAGGTGGATGCAGGGGGCGAGCATCGCCGAGTGCTGCCAGGGCGGCTGCTGAAGAGATCACACGATCCGGCGCTCCCGAGATGGCAGCCCCCGAGGCTCGGGCGAGCTCTCCTGATGGGTCGGCCGGAGAGATGGCGCGATTCGAGGCTCCCGAGGCTGCCACTCCAGGGGTTCCACCGAGTGTCCCCGATGCTGACGATCACGCTCCGGACTTCGGCCATCTTCGCCTGAACCTTGAAGTACTCCACAAGAGGAAGGGGCCTCTGAGCTACAGTGGTGGTGCATACCGACCGCTAAAGCAGAGGAAGTACATAGCCATAGACGAGTAAGTACCTTATCTTCTTGATTCCCTACGCATCACATCCTTTCTTGACAATGGCTCTTCAGGATCCGTTCGACTGTGGCGGTGAGGTCTCCTGAGGAGCGGTCTCCACCAGTCCTTGGCTCACTCTTGGTTTCGAGCTCCCCATGCTGGACCCTTGCACAAGGCACGGGGTCTGTCCAAGAGGCGGACGCGCCGATGGGGGGTCTCGATCCTGTGTTCCTGTCGCCCTTCCTTCATGGTCCGACCTGGGGTGCAGAAGGCTTGCTGAGGGCTCCTCCATTGCTCATTGCTGGTGGCTGGGTAATCCCAACACCAGCTTCATCTTCAAGCAGCAAGGCCACGCCACCCAGCACATCCGCCGAGATCCGAAAGGTGGCGGGGAAGGCACCGGCCTTCAGCCCCCTGCCAGGGGTAGGTGGGCCACCCCAAGCTTCCCCAACAACCCCCGGTGAGAAGGATGGGCTTGGCCATGCGCTGGAGCTTGCACGCTGATGTCTACTATGCAACTTGTTCCTGTAGACTTGTATTGGGCCTCCAAGCGTAGAGTTTTGTAGGATAGTAGCAATTTTACCTCAAGTGGATGACCTAAGGTTTATCATTCTGTGGAAGGCATAGGATGAAGATGGTCTCTCTCAAACAACCCTGCAACCAAATACAAGAAATCTCTTGTGTACCCAACACACCAAATACAATGGTAATTTGTATAGGTGCACTAGTTCGGCGAAGAGATGGTGATAAAAGTGTAATATTGATGGTAGAAATATATTTTTATAATCTAAATAAATAGAAACAGCAAGGTGGCAAATAGTAAATGGGCATAAAAACAGTATTGCAATGCTTGAAAATGAGGCCTAGGGTCCGTACTTTCACTAGTGCAACCTCTCAAGAATGCTAATATAATTGGATCACATAACCACCCCTCGCAGTGCGATGAAGAATCACTCCAAAGTTCCTATCTAGTGGGGAACATAAGAATAAATTTTTTGTAGGGTACGAAACCACCTCAAAGCTAGTCTTTCCGTTCAATCTATTCAAGAGTTCGTACTAAAATAACACAAGGCTATTCTTTCCGTTTGATCTATCCTAGAGTTCTTACTAAAATAACACCATAGAAAATTCATATTCATAATACTCAATCCAACACAAAGAACTTCAAAGAGTGCACCAAGATTTCTATCGGAGAAACAAAGACAAGAACATGCATCAACCCCTGTGCATAGATTACCCCAATGTCACCTTGGGAATCCACGAGTTGAGTGCCAAAACATATATCAAGTGAATCAATACGATACCCCATTGTCACCACGAGTATTCAATTGCAATACATATATCAAATGATCTCAAATCCATAAAAGTATTCAATCCAATAACAACGAAATCTCAAAGGGAAAAACTCATTTCATCACAACAAGATAGAGAGGGGAAGACACCATATGATCCGAATATATTAAGAAAGCCCGTGATACATCAAGATCATGACATCTCAAGAACACGAGAGAGAGAGAGATAGATTGAACACATAGCTACTGGTACAAACCCTTAGCCCTGAGGGTGGACTACTCCCTCCTCATCATGGTGGCTACAGGGATGATGAAGATGGCCATCGGAGATGATTCCCCCTCCTGCAGGGTGCCGGAACATGGTCTAGATTGGTTTTCGGTGGCTACAAAGCCTTGTGGCGGCGGAACTTCTGATCTAGGTTAAATTTTGATGGTTTCTCTATTTATAGGATTTTTTGGCGTTGGTTTCATGCGAAGATGGGCCTCGAGTTGAGCACAACCCACCGGGGCACAGACCAGGGTCCAGGAACGCACCGGTGTCTTGTGCCCTACTCCTTCACCTTCTGGTCCTTCCACAAAGCTTTGGTGGTCTCTTTTGTTCCAAAAAAATCATCAAAAAGTTTCAACTCATTTGGAGAACTTTCATTTCTGCACAAAAACAACACCACGGTAGTTTTGCTAAAAACAGCGTCAGTCCGGGTTAGTTCCATGCAAATCATACCAAACCCATATAAAATTGTTGTAAACATGGCATGAATACTTCATAAATTATAAATACGTTCGAGACATATTATGTGCGGGCGCGACACTATACGCCACGAGCTTTTCCGGGAGGGGTGGGTGCGCTGACCGTATCCACGGGTTCCCAAACATAAAATAAAGTTTATTCCTTTTTCCACCATACTTTCACTTTCCATGGCTAACCGTATCCACGGGTGCCCTCCATACCAACACTTTCCAAGGAATTTATTATTTTACAACACAAAGTAAATTCATTTTTCATTTCGGGACTAGGCATCCCTAATATCTTTGCCTTACTCTCGTGCAATGACAAGTGAATAAACACTCATCATGAGAATAACGCATCTAGCATGGAAAATATTGGCCACCCCTCACTGCCTCACGACAGGTAAGAGCACACAAAAGAGAAATTTATTTTGAAAATTAGAGATGGCACATACAAATTTGCTTAGAACGGCAAAAGAGTACCGCATATAGGTAGGTATAGTGGACTCATGTGGCAAAACTGGTTTAAAGGATTTTGGATATGAAAGTAGTGATCATACTTAGTGCAAAATGAAGGCTAGAAAAAGATTGAGAAGCGACCAACCAAGAAATGAATAATCTCATAAGCGAGCATTGAGCATAATTAACACCGAATAATGCACAACAAGTAGGATGTAATTTCATTGCACAACTATTGACTTTCGTGCTTGCATAGGGAATCACAAATCTTAACACCAATATTCTTACTAAAGCATAAGTACTCATCAACATGACTCACATATCACATCATCATATCTCAAAACTATTATGAGGAATCAAGTTTATTTTGTCCAATGATCTTCACGAAAGTTTTTATTATATCCTTCTTGGATATCTATCACTTTGGAACTAATTTTCATGTATTGCTTTTGATAAGCTCAAATAAATATAAGTGAATATCATGAGCATAATATTTCTTTCTCTCCAATTAATTTAAGTGAAGCAAGATAGAATTTCTTCAAAAATACTAAAGAACACCATGCTCAAAAAGATATAAGTGAAGCACTAGAGCAAATGACAGGCTACTCCAAAGAACATATAAATGAAGATCAAGCGAGTAGTTAAGTAAATAGGTAGCTATTTGAGGAATCTCTCTTATTCAAAAACTTTAAGATCTAAGCATTTTATTAAAACATCAAGCAAAACAAAGTAAAATGACATTCCAAGAATAGCACACATAATGTGAAGAAGCAAAAACTTAGGCTCAACCGATACTAACCGATAATTGTTGAAGAAGAAAGGTGGGATGCCTACCGGGGCATCCCCAAGCTTAGATGCTTGAGACTTCTTGAAATACTACCTTGGATGCCTTGGGCATCCCCAATCTTGAGCTTTTGTGTCTCCTTAATTCTTCTCATATCACGGTTTTCCTAAATCTCAAAAGTTTCATCCACACAAAACTCAACAAGAACTCGTGAGATAAGTTAGTATAAACCAATGCAAAAACCTTATCATTATCTACTGTAGCAAATCACTAAAATTATTATTCAACATTGCATAATAAATGACTCTGCATATTTAATACTCCTATCCTCAAATAGAATCATTAAACAAGCAAACATATGCAAACAATGCAAACATAACAGCAATCTGACAAAACAATACAATCTGTAAAGAATGCAAGAGTATCAATACCTCCCTAACTCCAAAAGTTATGAAAATTTGCCACACTGTATAAAATTTACCAGATCTCATTTTGCAAAAAGTTGTAATATTTTATCACATTCTTACTTTTCTAGGGAATTTTTGCAACATCGATAAACTTTCTGTTTTCAAACATCAACATGTAGGCTTGCAAAATAAGGATAGTAAAGGCTACCATTGCCACTTTTATTGAAATAAAATATGGAAAACATTATTCTAAATAACAGCAATCAAATCCTAACAAAATAAATTGATGCTCCAAGCAAAACTCATATCATGTGACGAATGAAAACATAGCTCCAAGTGAGGTTACCGATAATGTTGGAGACGAAAAAGGGGATGCCTTCTGGGGCATCCCCAAGCTTAGTTGCTTGGATCTTCCTTAGATATTAACTTAGGGTGCCTTGGGAATCCCCAAGATTAGGGTCTTTTCACTCCTTATTCTCCTCATATCGACATCACACCCAAAACTTGAAAACTTCAATCACACAAAACTTAACGGAACTTCGTGAGATAGGTTAGCATGATAAAGAGCAAACCATTTCACTTTGGTACTGTCAAAGACATGATTCATAATTGTTTCCACACAATTAATACTGTATCATATCATTTCTACAATTTATATTGAGCAATATAAGCCATAGAAACTACAAAACAAGCAAACTATGCATTGAAAACAGAATCTGTAAAAAAAAAGAACAGTCTGTAGTAATCTTTACTCCAACCATATTTCTACTACTCCAAAAATTCTGAAAAATATGAAAACCTGGGCAGTTTGTCTACTAATATTATGCAAAAAGAATCAGTATTTTATCACGCTTCTTTTACAAATAGAATTATTTTCCTGAGCGCAAAAGTTTCTATTTTTCAGCAGGATCAGATCAACCATCACCATAGACCATCCCAAAGGTCTTACTTGGCACTTTATTGAAACGAAAGCTATAAAACATGATTGCTACAGTAGTTTAATCATGTGAGCACACAAAAACAGTAGGAGTAAATGTTGGATTGTCTCCCAACAAGCGCTTTTCTTTAATGCCTTTTAAGCTAGGCATGATGATTTCAATGATGCTCGCATAAAAGATAAGAATTGAAACATAACAAGAGCATCACGAATCACATGGCAAGCATATTTAAATCTAACCCATTTTCTATGCATAGGGATTTTGTGAGCAAATAATTTATGGGAATAAGAATCACACCTTCAAGATTTTCAACACATAGAGAGGAAACTTGATATTATTGCAATATGTAGAAGCATATGTTCCTCTCTCATAACAATTTTTAGTAGCATCATGAATGAATTCAACAATATAGCTGTTACATAAAGCATTCTTTTCATGATCCACATGCACAATTTTTTTATTACTCTCCACATAAGAAAATGTATTCTCATGAATGGTAGTGGGAGCAAATTCAACAAAATAACTATCATGAGATTGAAAATTAAAATCATGATGACAAGTTTCATGGTTATCATTATTCTTTATAGCATACATGTCATCACCATAATCATCATAGATAGCAACTTTGTTATCATAGTCAATTGAAGCCTCATCCAAAATGGTGGATTCATCACTAAATAAAGTCATGACCTCTCCAAATCCACTTTTACCATTATAATCACCATAAATATGAGGCATGCAATCATTATAACAAATTTGCACATCAAATCTTGGGGGACTAAAAATATCATCTTCATCAAACATAGCATCCCCAAGCTTATGGCTTTGCATATCATTAGCATCATGGATATTCAAAGAATTCACACAAATAACATTGCAATCATGCTCATCATTCAAATATTTTTTGCCAAACATTTTATTGACTTCTTCTTCTAACAATTGAGCACAATTTTTCGATCCATCATTTTCACGAAATACATTATAAAGATGAAAAACATGATGCAACCTCAATTCGATTTTTCTTTGTAGTTTTCTTTTTATAAACCAAACTAGTGATAAGACAAGAAACTAAAAGATTCAATTGCAAGATCTAAAGATATACCTTCAAGCACTCACCTCCCCGGCAACGGCGCTAGAAAAGAGCTTCGTTGATGGGATGTGAGTGCCGCTTACCTAGCCTCCCTGCAACGGCGCCAGAAAAGAGATTGATGTGAGTGCCGCTTACCTAGCCTCCACTATGCAACTTTATTCTTGTAGACTTGTGTTGGGCCTCCAAGCGCAGAGTTTTGTAGGATAGTAGCAATTTTCCGTCAAGTGGATGGCCTAAGGTCTATCAATCTGTGGGAGGCGTAGGATGAAGATGGTCTCTCTTAGACAACCCTGCAATCAAATATAAGAAATCTCTTGTATCCCCAACACACCCAATACAATGGCAAATTGTATAGGTGCACTAGTTCGGCGAAGAGATGGTGATAAAAGTGTAATACTGATGGTAGAAATATATTTTTATAATCTGAATAAATAAAAACAGCAAGGTGGCAAATAGTAAACGGGCACAAAAACAGTATTGCAATGCTTGAAAATGAGGCCTAGGGTCCGTACTTTCGCTAGTGCACTCAATAGTGCTAATATAATTCGATCATATAACCATCCCTCAAAGTGCGATGAAGAATCACTCCAAAGTTCCTATCTAGCGGAGAACATAAGAATTAATTGTTTGTAGGGTACGAAACCACCTCAAAGCTATTCTTTCCGTTCGATCTATTCAAGAGTTCATACTAAAATAACACAAAGCTAGTTTTTCCGTTCGATCTATCCTAGAGTTTGTACTAAAATAACACCAAAGGAAATTCATATTCATAATACTCAATCCAACACAAAGAACTTCAAAGAGCGCCCCAAGATTTCTACCGGAGAAATAAAGACAAGAACATGCATCAACCCGTATGCATAGAGAAAGAAGTCCACATAACCCCCTGGGGTTTCACAGACTGGCCAGTTTACCCCCTAAGGTCTAAAACGAGCTATTTAACCCCCTGATCTTTCCTAAACCAGGTGAATCACCCCTAACACCAATTAGAGTAGTTTTTCAAGCGGTTTTGTTGGACATAGCAAGATGCAGCTCATTTTTGATCTATAGTTTTGCACCTAGCCTCGTCCATCCTCCTCCGAGCACGAGCGGCGTCGTTCCAATAGCTAGCGCTCGCCTAGTCCCTCTATTCTAATTGTGCGCATCTCGACGTCACCCTCCAGGTCTCCGGGTGTCCCAGCATATGCCACCGCGGTTTGAGGGATCCTTCCAGACGTCTACGCCGTCATGTTTGTGTTGCGCAGTTGTGGCTCCCGTGTTGGGGTGCACCCACCGGCACAACCCGCCAACCGAGCAAGTTCTTGCAAGGGATCGTCCTACACTATCGGCTATCATACTGAAGCTCTCTGAGGTGAATGATGGTGGGGCGGTCGAGGTTGTTGACGATGGTGATAAGCAGGACAAGGATACGGGAAGCAGCGAGGAGCTAGAGCGAGTCGCCAGCGAGGCGCACATACTTCTGGATGTTGACACAAGGTCGAGATCACGCATGAACGCAAGCTCCAAAGAAGACAATACACAAGTATAGAACTGCTGGATCAATTCCCTCCTGGACAAGCACGCACATACACACAATACGTGCCACCATGTCTGAGATGGAGATGACTAAGCTAATCATGTTTAATAACTAACAGTGGACCCCGGCAGCTGCCGGTGGTAGCGCTGGCGACACGGGCGCCAGCTCGATACACGGCGCATATGTTGTCCACGGAGGATGAAGTGAACGTGGCCGGCGAGAGCACTGCCGAGGCGACTACAACGACAACCGTGCACGAGAGGCTCGGTCATGGAGATTGCATGCGAGCCAAACCATAGTCGCATGTGCATGCTTTCTAGAGCCCGATGTCGAACGAGGAGCTGGTGCTTCCCAAAGGAACTGGGAGCCTTGCCAATTTGCCATCCCATTAACACGCCATCTTTTTTTTACCAGAGGCAGACACAGGCAGAGCTCTATGAAAGGCGCTTCTGAACCATGCCGGGCTAAGATTCCTCGTGGCTGGCTGCTGGTTGGTGCTACTACCGACTAGTACCTCAACAATGCATGTGGTTTGGGTGGGATGACCTGAGCCTGTAATTCATGGCCGCAATGCAAATGAGCAACAGTAGTTGTTGCAACCTTCAAAACCGCCTGAAAAACCACTCTAATCGGTGCTAGGGGTGATTCTCCTGGTATAGGAAGGAAAATGGGGTTAAATACCCAGTTTTAGGCCTTAGGGGGTAAACTGGCCGGTTTGTGAAATCCTAGGGGGTTAAGTGGACTTCTTTCATGCATAGATTACCCCAATGTCACCTCGGGAATTCGCGAGTTGAGTGCCAAAATATATATCAAGTGAATCAATACGATACCCAATTGTCACGATGAGTATTCAATTGCAAGACATATATCAAGTGTTCCCAAATCCATAGAAGTATTCAATCCGATAACAACGAAATCTCAAAGGGAAAAACTCAGCTCATCACAACAAGATAGAGAGGGGAAAACACCATATGATCCGACTATATTAACAAAGCCCGCGATACATCAAGATCGTGACATCTCAAGAACACGAGAGAGAGAGAGAGAGAAATTAAACACATAGGTAATGGTACAAACCCTCAGCCCAAGGGTGGACTACTCCCTCCTCATTGTGGTGGCCGCCGAGATGATGAAGATGGCCACCGGAAATTATTCCCCCCTCCTGTCGGGTGCCGAAAAGGGTCTAGATTGGTTTTCGGTGGCTACAGAGCCTTGCAGCGGCGGAACTTCTGATCTTGGCTTATTTCTGATGGTTTCTCTATTTATTGGATTTTTGGCGTTGGTTTCACGCTAAGATGGGCCTCGAGGTGAGCACAACCCACTGGGGCAAGCCAGGCCCACCAGGCACGCCCTGGTGGGTTGTGCCCTCGTGATGGCTCTTTTGGCCCTCCCACGAAGCTTTGGGGGTCTCTTTTGTTCCAAAAAAATCGTCAAAAAGTTTCAGATCATTTGGAGAACTTTCATTTCTGCACAAAAAACAACACCATGGTAGTTTTGCTGAAATCAACGTCAGTCTGGGTTAGTTCCATGCAAATCATACCAAAACCATATAAAGTTATTTTAAACATGGCATGCATACTTCATAAATTATAGATACGTTGGAGACGTATCAGAAGGCGCCGGCGAGACCTTCCCCCCGGCGGGGGGGACGAGGTCGTCGAGGGCGCCGCCAGCGTCCCCCTTGCCCCTTGGCCCCGTCCTGGTTTCCGGATGCCCCAACGGTGGTCGAGGGAGGCGCGGGGCGGGGCCCTCGTCAGGCGACATGAAGCAAGGCCCATGCCTATGAAGGTCTCCGCTCGTGACACTCTCACGTAATAATGAGTGGGGCTGTACACGCCCCGAAGTCTCTTGAGTGCCGCCCTCGGGCCTAACGGGGGCTCCCGCCCACATCCAAGTGGAAGCACCATGCTCCGCTCTGGCCGTCGACACTATCCCCCAATGACTATGCTCACACCCAGTGAAAGCACCATGCTTCGCACTGGCCGTCGACACTGTCCCCCAATGACTATGCTCAACTTGCCGCCTTTTTGGACTGAGATTTGAAGTTCCTTGTGTTTATTAGAAATGGGGTGAATTTTTTCTTGATTTGTGTCGGCTTCTCGCTTTCTGGTTGTGCGTTTTTATGAGGGGATCACACCTGCTACCCCCCAGCGAATGCCCCGCGAGCGGGGGCTGGGCGTGATATGTGTGCGCCACACACGTTTGGGCCAGCCCGGGCGGCGACAGGACCACTCCAGGGTCAAGGATGCAATCGCCGCAGGATCACCGCACACATACCTTGCCATAGTCCGGCATTCGCTCGTCGCGAGGCTCTCTTGGATGGGCAGCAGGCTTCTCGGGAGACCTGGAATCTAGCGCGGCCCCGAAGGGCTCACCTCGGGAGGAAGGTTCAACCAGGACGTCAGGGCTCGCTCAAGACCTACAGAACCAAGATAAGTGGCAACAGTTACCCCGCTCGGGGGCCCGTGGGCCTACGACAGCGCGTCCTAGCTCTGTCCTTAAAAGGCATTTCACCAGTTTGTACATTTCATTTCATACATTGTAAGGGCCCCCCCTTCAAGAAATGCTCTCAGACCCCATAGGGCCGTGCCCAAGGTTTTTCTTTCATACAGGTTAAGGAAAAAGGAAATATAGGTCTAGCCAGAGGCGCAGGCGCTGCCTTCCGCACCATCCTCACCGTCTTCATCCACACCATCTGCGTCGTCACCATCGTCCTCTTCATCGTCTCCCTCTGCATCATCCCCATCGGTCGCGATCATGGCTGCATCATCCTCGGGAGCGAATTTCGCGACCAGCGCGTCCACGTTGTCATCCACCCAGGTCGCCATGCTGTCCTGGATGACCCTGGGCATAGGGGCTATGGCAGCGTCGAAGTCGAAGTGGGGATCAAGGTTCAGGAGGTGACTGAAGACACGTGAGAGCGCGCGCCCAAGAAGGCACCGGCTTCTATCTTCAATGGGCTCAAGAGCCCTCGTGGCCCGATCCTCCAGGTGGGTCACAACCTCGGTGAAGAAGCGGAGGTGGATGGCGTAATCTTCCTCGCGTGGGTGAGGGGACCTCTCCTCGCAGATGGTGCTCAAGGCTTAGTTGGCTCTCACCCTAAGAGCCTGGAGCATAGAAGCATGCTCACGCTGCAGCGTCTGCTGACGACACGCCTCATCCACATTCTTCTTCGCAAGGGACGCGGCGCCATCGATCTGCTGCTGGAGTGAGAGCAAGTCGGCGCGGGTGGAAGCCAAGTCAGCCTGGGCGAAGGCCTGAGCTTTCTTGGCGGCCCTCTCGTGCTGCTATACCTCGTCCAACTTTTTCTTGAGGGCGGCGTTCCTGCCCTTAACCTTGGCTTCCAAGAACTCCATCTTTAGGCGTTGCTCATCGCAAAGATCCGCATGAGCCTTCGCCACCCTCCGATCAGCCTCCTCCTAGATCTTGGCTTCCCGCGCTGTGACGGCGTCCTCAGCCATGGCCACCTGGCGCTCCCTCACCTCCAGGTGCTCAAGCTCCAGGCTACGTTTCTGGATCTCTTTCTCTTCGGAAGGTGCTCCCCTTAGTGATGCAGCCAAGGCGGCCCTGTGCGCTTCAATCTGTTGCTCAAGGGAAGTGTTCGAGGCTTGGAGTTCCCGCTCACGCTCCTCGGCAGCCTCACGGTGATGGTCGGCTGCTCTTGCCTCCTCCAAGGCCCGGGCACAAGCCTCGTGCAAGGTCGCAAGGGACACCGCGGCCTTCGCATCGGTGCGCTCATGTTGAAGATGCCCAAGGTTGATGGCGACTTTCAACTGGTGCCACTTGTGCACCAGGCGAAGGTCCTTCGTCTCAAGGCGGGCATCGACGTCAGCAAGCTCCTCTCCAAGCGGACTCAGCACACCCATCACCTCCCCGAGAAGCTCGTGGCATACAGCACCGCGCCCGCGCGTGATACGTCTCCAACGTATCTATAATTTATGAAGTATGCATGCCATGTTTACAACAATTTTATATGGTTTTGGTATGATTTTCATGGAACTAACCCGGACTGACGCTGTTTTCAGCAGAACTACCGTGGTGTTGTTTTTGTGCAGAAATGAAATCTCCAAATGAGCGGAAAATTTTTGACGATTTTTTTTGAAACAAAAGAGACCCCCGAAGTTTCGTCGAAGGACCAGAAGGTAAAGGAGTAGGGCACAAGACACCGGGGCGCGCCTGGGCCTCGGTCCATGCCCTGGTGGGTTGTGCTCACCTCAAGGCCCATCTTCGCATGAAACCAACGCCAAAAAATCCTATAAATAGAGAAACCATCAGAAGTTAACCTCGATCAGAAGTTCCGCCGCCGCAAGGCTTAGTAGCCACTGAAAACCAATCTAGAACCCATTCCGGCACCCTGTCGGAGGGGGGAATCATCTCTGGTGGCCATCTTCATCATCCCGGCGGCCACCAAGATGAGGAGGGAGTAGTCCACCCTCAGGGCTAAGGGTTTGTACCGGTAGCTATTTGTTCAATCTCCCTCTCTCTCGTGTTCTTGTGATGTCATGATCTTGCTGTATCGCGGGCTTTGTTAATATAGTCGGATCATATGGTGTTTCCCCCTCTCTATCTTGTAGTGATGAAATGAGTTTTTCCCTTTGAGATTTTGTTGTTACCGGATTGAATACTTTTATGGATTTGAGATCACTTGGTATATGCCTTGAAATTGGATACTCGTGGTGACAATGGGGTATCGTATTGATTCACTTGATATATGTTTTGGCACTCAACTCGTGGATTCCCGAGGTGACATTGGGGTAATCTATGCATAGGGGTTGATGCACGTTCTTGTCTTTGTTTCTCCGGTAGAAATCTTGGGACACTCTTTGAGGTTCTTTGTGTTGGATTGAGTATTGTGAATATGAATTTGCTTTGGTGTTATTTTAGTACGAACTCTAGGATAGATTGAACGAAAATAATATATTTTTGTTATTTTAGTACAAACTCTTGAATAGATTGAACGGAAAGAATAGCTTTGAGGTGGTTTCGTACCCTACAAACAATTCTATCTTATGTCCTCCGCTAGATTGGAACTTTGGAGTGATTCTTCATCGCATTGTGAGGGGTGGTTATATGACCCAATTATATTAGCATTGTTGAGAGGTTGCACTAGTGAAAGCATGAACCCTAGACCTCATTTTCAACCATTGCAATACCGGTTTTTTGCCTGTTTACTATTTGCTACCTTGCTGTTTTTATTTATTTAGATTATAAAAATATATTTCTACCATCCATATTACACTTTTATCGCCATCTCTTCGCCGAACTAGTGCACCTATACAAATTACCATTGTATTTTGTATGTTGGGGACACAAGAGATTCCTTGTATTTGGTTGCAGGGTTGTTTGAGAGAGACCATCTTCATCCTACGCCTCCCACGGATTGAAAAACCTTAGGTCATCCACTTGAGGGAAAATTGCTGCTGGCCTACAAAACTTTGCGCTTGGAGGCCCAACACAAGTCTATAAGAACAAGTTGCGTATTAGACATCAAGCTCTTTTCTGGCGCCGTTGCCGGGGAGGTGAGTGCTTGACGGTATATCTTTAGATCTTGCAATTGAATCTTTTAGTTTCTTGTTTTATCACTAGTTTGGTTTATAAAAAGAACTAAAAATATATGGAATTGAGGTTGCATCATATTATTGATAATCTTTATAATATCTTTCCTGAAAATGATGGTTCGAAAATTGTGCTCAATTGATAGAGGAAGAATTCTATAGAATGTTTGGTATAAATGATGAGCATGATTGCAATGTTGTTAGTATGAATTCTTTGAATATCCATGATGCTAATGATATGCAAAGCCATAAGCTTGGGGATGATATGTTTGATGAAGATGATATTTTTAGTCCCCCAAGATTTGAAGTGCAAATTTGTTATAATGAAAGTATGACTCCTATTTATGATGATTATATTGATGAAAGTGGATTTGGAGAGGTCATGACTTTATTTAATGATGATTCCACTATGTTGGAAGAAGTCACAATTGATTATGACAACAAAGTTCCTATCTATGATGATTATGGTGATGGCATGTTGCTATACTGAATAACCATGAAACTTGTCATCATGATTTTAATTTCAATCACATGATAGTTATTTTGTTGAGTTTGCTTCCACTACTATTGATGGGAATAAATTTGCTTATGTGGAGAGTAAAAAAAATTCTATGCTTATGCATCATGAAAAGAATGATTTATGTGATAGTTATATTGTTGAATTCGTTCATGATGCTACTGAAAATAATTATGAGAGAGGAACATATGCTTGTAGGTATTGCAATAATATCAAGTTTTCTCTCTATTTGTTGAAAATCTTGAAGTTTTGCTTGTTTTGTCCTCCTATGCTAGTTGATTCTTGCTCCCATGAATTGTTTGCTCACAAAATTCCTATGCATAGGAAGTGGGTTAGGCTTAAATGTTCTTGTCATGCGTTTCATGATGCTCTTGTTATGTTTCAATTCTTATCTTTTATGCGAGCATCATTAAACTCATCTTGCCTAGCTAAAAGGCATTAAAGAAAGGCGCTTGTTGGGAGACAACCCAACACTTTTACCTACTGTTTTTGTGTGTTCACATGATTAGGCTACTGTAGTAATCATGTTTTATTGCTTTCCTTTCAATAAAGTGCCAAGTATAAGACCTTTGGGATGGCTTACAGTGATAGTTGATTTGATCTTGATGAAAAGAGAAACTTTTGCACTCAGGAAAACAATTCTCATTTTTAATAGAAGCATGATAAAATGCTGATTCTTCTTGAATAAGATCAATAGAAAAATTTCCCAGGTTTTTCCAAAATTTTCAGAATTTTTGGAGTAGCAGAGTTATGGTCGGAGTACAGATTACTACAGACTGTTCTGTTAACAGATTCTGTTTTCAATGCATGCTTTGCTTGTTTTCTAGTTTCCATGGCTTATATTGCTCAATATAAATTGTGGAAATGATATGCTAAAGTAGGCATTGTGTGAGATCAATTATGAATCTTGTCTTTGACAGTACCAAAAGTGAAATGGTTTGCTCTTTATCATACTAACCTATCTCACAGAGTTCCATTAAGTTTTGTGTGATTGAAGTTTTCAAGTTTTGGGTGAGATGTCGATATGAGTAGAATAAGTAGTGACAAGACCCTAATCTTGGGGATTCCCAAGGCACCCCAAAGATAATATTCAAGGAATATCCAAGCAACTAAGCTTGGGGATGCCCCGAAAGGCATCCCCTCTTTCGTCTCCAACATTATCAGTAACCTCACTCGGAGCTATGTTTTCATTCATCACATGATATGAGTTTTACTTGGAGAATCATTTTATTTTGTTAGGATTTGCTTGCTGTTATTTAGAATAATTTTTTGCATCTTTTATTTCAATAAAAGTGGGAATGATAGCCTTTGCCATGCTTATTTTGCAAGTATACATGTTGCTGTTTGAAAATAGAAAGTTGACTGTTGTTGCAAAAATTCCCTAGAAAAGTCAGAATGCGATAAAATGTTGAAACTTTTTGTAAAATAAGATCTAATAAATTTTCTACATTGTGGTAAATTTTCATAATCTTTTCATTTGAATAAGTATTGATACTCTTGCATTCTTTACAGACTGTACTGTTTTGGCAGATTGCTCTTATGTTTGCATTGTTTGCATATGTTTGCTTGTTTAATTATTCTATTTGAGGACAGGAGTATTAAATATGCATAGGCATTTAGTATTAAATGTTGAATAATAATTTTAGTGATTTCCTACAGTATAGAATGATAAGGTTTTTGCATTGGTTTATACTAACTTATCTTACGAGTTCTTGTTAAGTTTTGTGTGGACGAAGCTTTTGAGATTTAGGAAAACCGTGATATGAGAGGAATTAAGGAGACACCAAATCTCAAGCTTGGGTATTCCCAAGGCACCCCAAGATAATATTTCAAGAAGTCTCAAGCATCTAAGATTGGGGATGTCCCGGTAGGCCCAACCTTTCTTCTTCAACAATTATCGGTTAGTATCGGTTGAGCCTAAGTTTTTGCTTCTTCACATGAGTTGTGCTATACTTGAAATGTCATTTTATTTTGTTTTGCTTGCTGTTTTAATAAAATACTTAGATCTGAAAGTTTTTTTAATAAATTAGAGTCCTCAAATAGTTGCCAGGGAGGCTAGGTAAGCGGCACGCACATCCCGTCAACGAAGCTCTTTTCTATGGAATTGCTCTAGTGCTTCACTTATATCTTTTTGAGCATGGTGTGCTTTAGTATTTTTGAAGAAATTCTATTTTGCTTCACTTAGATTTATTTGAGAGTTAGTAAAGTTTTCAAGAAAAATTCTCTCTTGCTTCACTTAAATTAATTTGAGAGAAAAAAAATATATGCTCATGATCTTCACTTTTATTTGTATGAGCTTATCAAAAGCAACACATGAAAATTAGTTCCAAAGTGATAGATATCCAAGAAGGATATAATAAAAACTTTCATTAAGATCATTTGACAAAATAAACTTGATTCTTAGTAATAGTTTTAACATATGATGATGTGATATGTGAGTCCTGTTGAGGAGTAATTATGCTTTAGTAAGAATATTGGTGTTAAGGTTTGTGATTCCCTATGCAAGAACGAAAGTCAATAGTTATGCAATGAAATTACATCCTACTTGTGGTGCATTATTCGGTGTTAATTATGCTCAATGCTCGCTTATGAGATTATTCGTTTCTTGGTTGGTCGCTTCTCAATCTTTTGCTAGCCTTCATTTTGCACTAAGTATGATCACTACTTGTGCATCCAAAATCCTTTAAACCAGTTTTGCCACATGAGTCCACTATACCTACCTATATGTGGTATTGTTTTGCCGTTCTAAGCAAATTTGTATGTGCCATCTCTAATTTTCAAAATAAATTTCTCTTTTGTGTGCTCGTACCACTCGCGAGGCGGTGAGGGGTGGCCAATATTTTCCATGCTAGATGTGTTATTCTCACGATGAGTGTTTATTCACTTGTCATTGCACGAGAGTAAGGCAAAGCTATTAGGGATGCCCAGTCCCAAAATGAAAAATGAATTTACTTTATGTTGTCAAATAATAAATTCCTTGGAAAGTGTTGGTATGGAGGGCACCCGTGGATACGGTTAGCCATGGAAAGTGAAAGTATGGTGCAAAAAAGAATAAACTTTATTTTTTGTTTGGGAACTGCCTATGATATATCTAGCATGGAAAGTGTTGGGAGCTCTGAGTCGTTTTCATTGGTGGGAAAAGTATGCCTCTCAAAATGTTTTTATCTCTCAATTTTCGCTTTGAGCTCTGGCACCTCTACAAATCCCTGCTTCCCTCCGCGAAGGGCCTTTCTTTCTTACTTTATGCAATTTTTATTTTTAATTTGAGTCTCCATCTTCTCTTATAAAGCACCAACTAGGGGGCACTATTATCGTACTTGAGCATTGGGTGATATGCGAGTGTGTTTCATGAATGTATCAATGATTGAGCATGATGGGCTAGGGATAACTTTCTTTGGTGTTGATATTTTGAAAGACATGGTTGCTTATTGATATGCTTGAGTATTGAAATCTTCATGTAAAAAATAGACTATTGCATTGAACCAGATAAAAGTCCAAATGTCCATACTACTCCCTCCGTTCCCAAATATAAGTCTTTCTAGAGATTCCAACAAATGACTACATACGGAGCAAAATGAGTGAATCTACACTCTAAAATATGTCTACATACATCCGTATGTTGTATTCCATTTGAAATGTCTAAAAAGACTTATATTTAGGAACGAAGAGAGCAAAAGAAAAGAGTATATGATGAATATGATATGTAGGATTCCACAACAAAAATTCCGTTTACATTGCTACTTTATCATGACAAATTTTATGAGAAAGAGTTGCTGTTATGATGCTAGGAAAAGTGATTGAAATTATCATTGATCAAACTTATGCACTTTGCTAGCATTCACACTTCATATATTATTTCTTTTATTATTTACATACTCGAGGACGAGTAGGAATTAAGCTTGGGGATGCCGATACGTCTCCAACGTATCTATAATTTATGAAGTATGCATGCCATGTTTACAACAATTTTATATGGTTTTGGTATGATTTGCATGGAACAAACCCGGACTGACGTTGTTTTCAGTATAACTACCGTGGTGTTTTTTTTTGTGCAGAAATGAAAATTCTCCAAATGAAGTGAAACATTCTGACGATTTTTTTGGAACAAAAGAGACCCCCGAAGCTTCGTGGGAGGGCCAGAAGAGCCACAAGGAGGGCACAACCCACCAGGGCATGCCTGGTGGGCCTAGCTTGCCCCGGTGGGTTGTGCTCACCTCGAGGCCCATATTAGCATGAAACCGATGCCAAAAAATCCTATAAACAGAGAAACAATCAGAAATAACCCTAGATCAGAAGTTCCGTCGCTGCAAGGCTCTATAGCCACCCAAAACCAATCTAGACCCTTTCCGGCACCCTGCCGGAGGGGGGAATCATCTCCGGTGGCCATCTTCATCATCCCGGCGGCCACCACAATGAGGAGGGAGTAGTCCACCCTCGGGCTGAGGGTTTGTACCATTACCTATGTGTTTAATTTCACTCTCTCTCTCTCTCTCTCTCTCTCTCTCTCTTGTGTTCTTGAGATGTCACGATCTTGATGTATCGCGGGCTTTGTTAATATAGTCGGATCATATGGTGTTTTCCCCTCTCTATCTTGTTGTGATGAGTTGATTTTTTCTTTTGAGATTTCGTTGTTATCGGATTGAATACTTTTATGGATTTGAGAACACTTGATATATGTCTTGCAATTGAATACTCATGGTGACAATGGGGTATCGTATTGATTCATTTGATATATGTTTTGGCACTCAACTCGCGGATTCCCGAGGTGACATTGGGGTAATCTGTGCATAGGGGCTGATGCACGTTCTTGTCTTTGTTTCTCCGGTAGAAATCTTGGGGCACTCTTTGAAGTTCTTTGCGTTGGATTGAGTATTATGAATATGAATTTGCTTTAGTGTTATTTTATTACGAACTCTAGGATAGATCAAACGGAAAAAATAGCTTTGTGGTATTTTAGTACAAACTCTTGAATAGATCGAACGGAAAGAATAGCTTTGAGGTGGTTTCGTACCCTACAAACAATTTATTCTTATGTTCACCGCTAGATAGGAACTTTGGAGTGATTCTTCATCACACTTTGAGGGATGGTTATATGATCCAATTATATTAGCACTGTTGAGAGATTGCACTAGCGAAAGTACGGACCCTAGGCCTCATTTTCAAGCATTGCCATACCGTTTTGTGCCCATTTACTATTTGCTACCTTGCTATTTTTATTTATTCAGATTGTAAAAATATATTTCTACCATCAATATTAAACTTTTATCACCATCCCTTCGCCGAACTAGTGCACCTATACAGTTTTCCATTGTATTGGGTGTGTTGGGGACACAAGAAATTTCTTGTATTTGATTGCAGGGTTGTTTAAGAGAGACCATCATCATCCTATGCCTCCCATGGATTGATAAACCTTAGGTCATCCAATTGAGTGAAAATTGCTACCGTCCTACAAAACTCTGTGCTTGGAGGCCCAACACGAGTTTACAAGAATAAAGTTGCGTAGTAGACATCAAGCTCTTTTCTAGCGCCATTGCAGAGGCGGCTAGGTAAGCGGCACTCACATCCCGTCAATGAAGCTCTTTTCTGGCACCATTGCAGGGTAGGTGAGTGCTTGAAGGTATATCTTTAGATCTTGTAATGGAATCTTTTAGTTTCTTGCTTTATCACTAGTTTGGTTTATAAAAAGAAAACTACAAAGAAAAATTGAATTGAGGTTGCATCATATTGTTCATCATTATAATGTATTTCGTGAAAATGATGGATCAGAAAATTTTGCTCAATTGTTAGAAGAAGAAGTCAATAAAATGTTTGCAAAAAATATTTGAATTATGAGCATGATTGCAATGTTATTAGTGTGAATTCTTTGAATTTCCATGATGCTAATGATATGCAAAGCCATAAGCTTGGGGATGCTATGTTTGATGAAGATGATATTTTTAGTTCCCCAAGATCCAGTGCCAGACTCTGATAACCGTGGGGTGACATCCTGGCACGGCCCCATGAGGGACCACCAGAGCTTGCCTCGCCTTGAGGCGCCACAGTCGTGGTAGGACGAGCGGCGCTGCGGGCCACCTTGATGATGTCGAATCCCCCACGCGCTCCGAGGGGCGCGCGGGCATGTTGGGGTCCGGCGTGCGCCCCTACCACAACCTGCAGCATGTGTAGGGTGCAGAAGGGTGTCACACCCCTGCAGGCGGCGTCAAGCAGCTCGGTGACCTGCTCCAGGAGGGCGTCGTGGCCGCCCTCCGCCAACCTGCAACATAACATCTCTCGTGCCACGATGAGCACGGCTTGCATGTTTGCCTGCTCCCGACAAGTGTGTGGTGCCATAGCCGTGGCGTAGCTCGAAGATCGTGTGGTGGCGTACGTATGTCACGGCGCGAGGGCGGATGGTGCCGGCCCATGCCGCCTGCGTCCGGTGGTGTTGGGCGGCGTGCGGGCCGCCTGGAGCGCGGTGTCGAGGTCTTCTTGGGTGGACGGCACCGCGCGGGCGGGCCAAGCAGCCCAGTGCTCGGCATGAGCCCTCGAATCGATAGCCATGAGAACTGCAGGGTGATGGCGGACGACTAGAAGAAGAGAAGCTCCGACGCACCCCTACCTGGGGCGCCAAATGTTGGATTCAGGGTTCCGCGGACCCTTGAGAGGTTCACACTCTAGGGTGCGTGCAAAGAACTCGTCCACCCCAGTCTGCCCGCTCGTAAGCCCACAGCCTACCTCGACGAATTGGATGAACAAAAGACACAGCCGTTTACCCAGGTTTGGGCCACCTTGCGGTGTAAAACCCTACTCCTACTTTGTGGTGGATTGGCCTCGAAGGGATGAGGATGAACTAGTATAGTGGAGAACAACCTCAGGAGGAGAGGTGTTCTTGTGCTCGATGAGCTCGATGAGCTGGTGGGTGAGAGGATGATCTGAATGCCCCCTCCTTCCCCTCTATGGCGGTGGCTAACTCCTATTTATAGTGGCCTTGTTCCTCTTCCCGGATGTAAGGCTGGAAGGGATCCGACAACGACCAAATTTGAAGGGAGACAACTAGTACGCGCTATCCTGACAAAAGTAGTCTTCGCCGCCAAAAGCTCTTAATCGTGACGCCATGGTGGGCTCGACGATGACCTCCGCTCTGCCGTCCTGGTGGTCTTGGTCTTGTTGCACCGAAATGGAAACCTTTGCTTGATTCCTTGGGACCCCGCGCCTACGGTTGCCTCCTTAGTACCAAAGAGGAAACTGTTACACTGCGTCCGCTGGCGGTTGCCTGGCCTTGGTCGTCACAACTCATGACATCTGAACCTCGCGAGGTGCATCTTGCATAGATATCTCCGCTCCTTGGGAGCCAGCCTGGGGAGGCTTCCCCTCGAGGAGGTCTTGGTGTCGTCCGCCTCGCGAGGCTTGACCCCTCGCGAGGGTCTTGGGTTGTTGATCCTGAAGCTGGGTTGTACTAGGCCGCTGATGGAGGCACGCCATGGGTCGCAGGTAGGCAAGTCTAGGTACCCTCGGTCCCAGGATGCCGACACACTCTTCGCCGCTGACTCTGTATGTTGCTTGCGAGGGGCTTCTGCCTACATGCTGACCATAGTTTCTTGAGATGTAGCTGTAGTTGTTTGCAAAGTGTCAACAGTTGCTTTTTTGCTTGTTCGCTGCTTTTTTCTGATACACCTTGGGTTTTGTAGCTGATGTGACTATCTTATTTTTTGAATCGGCTGCTAAACTCTGCACATGTGTGGGAGCTTGCTGCTTAGCTGCCTGCCTTGCTTCCGGGGATGCAACGCTAGCCTTCACCGTCTTGTTGGTCACTTTCTTGACCTTCTTCTTCCCACCCCTCGGCTCCTTTTCCAAACTATGTGCCACTACCGTCTTTTGGGACATCGGTAAAATGTTTCAACCCATCTCCCGCAGTCATTTCTTCGCAGTAAAAGTCCGTACATGGCAAGAAATCTTCACGTGGCAGCACGGGCAGCGAGAATAAAGGGATATCTCGCATCTCAGGCACTCTCTTCTTCTGCTTGAAAGCTGAATCTCCAATTCTAACCACCTCTACAGCAGTCACAACGGGCGTGTTGTCTACCTCGAACGGTTCCTTTCGAATGTCCATCTTAACAAACTCACTGCGAAAAAAACTGCCAACACTTTGCATGCTCCCCTGTGTTCCACTAGTGCACGTACACAATTGTGATTGCTCCTGATCCTTGGCAGCACGCTTCAGCTTCTCCATGATAGTGCTCAGCGGGACCTCATCATCATCATTGCCCATGCGCCACCTCGGGGTTTCTGCACCTCCATCATGATCGCTCGTCCTAGTGGTGTTGTCAGCACTAGCATTGCCACCCACCCCGCCATCATCCTTGTCATCTTTTCCCTTCTTCCCTCCCACACCTCCTTCTTCCTCCTCATCCTTCTCTTCTTCATCTTCACCTTCATCCTTCCCGAGTTCATCCTTATCTTCCTTCTCGTCTTCCTTCTTTTCATCCTCCTGTTTCTCCTATTTTTCAACCTCTTCATTTTCTTGTTGCTCATTTCCCTTATTGTGTTCCTCTTTTTTGTCCTTGTCTTCACTATTTGCCTCTTCCTCCTCCTCCTCATCATTATCCTCCTCTCCCCCTCCTCATCATCCTCTTCTTCCTCCTCCTCATCACCCCCTCTTCCCCCCTCCCCCTCAACCCCCTCTTCCTCCTTTTCATCCCCGTCGACATCCATGCGCTCATTGTCACCGGGTTCTGTTGCTATTGGTGAAACTGTCTAAACCGTCATTGTCATCATCATCATCATCATCATCATCATCATCATCATCATCATCATCATCATCACATGATCATCATCATCATCATTATCTTCATCGTCGTCGTCATCATCACCTTCTCCATTAGATGCGTCCTCATCTCCAGATTCGTCATCGTAATCTCCTTCCTCCTCTTCCTCTTCATCTGAATGTATCAGTTCCTCATCCTCCATTTCCTCCTCCTCGTCATCAGACAACAAAAGCCTCTCCTCATCATGAGCTCTGTTTCCCTTTCCTTTCTTCTTCCTTGCAACATTTTTCAATTTAGGAGTTGCCGCTGCTCTTCTATGCCTTTCCTTCATCATTGGTTGACGTGCATCTGGACCCCTGGAAGCACCCGTGGCGGGCACATCATCCTCCTCATCCAACTTGCCAACACCTAGCACAAACTTCCCCACTTGGGAAGATATTTCATAGCACATGTTGTGTACCAGCACCGTCAATTTCTTCTGTTTCTGCAAAAAAACAAAACAAAAAGCGGTAGAAATGATGATTACGTAGAAAAACATACATTTCATTATCAACTTCGCATAAAAAAGTGTCAGATACTAGAAAGCAAAAGAAAAGAACATACATTGATGTCGTAATTATGGGGCAACTTGGCAACAACAACCTTCTGGATATGATCCATGCTCCCAAATAGGCTATCTACAACACACCTTGAGAACTCAGATTTCAACTGTTTGTGTTAATGGGCAGGTGTGACAAATCAACAGTTTGAAAAAAAGTGGGAAAATTTAAAATCAACAGGCAACAAAAAATATATTTATTGTGAGGTTTAGCAACTGCCTGACTAAATTAGGGCAACAACATGCATATTGTTGGGCAACACCAAAAGCACTTGTTACATGGACAAGGACACTAAAAACTGGAAACCCCTATAAATAACTCTTTGGACTGAATAACATACAACTCTAATGTATCCCGCTGATGAGCAACTACAAAAATAGGGCAACTACAACTATGCAGATGGGCAATTCCAACTGTAATTAGAGCAAGCCCACCTCCTATTATGGACAACTACAAAACCTACTGGTGAGCAAGTCCACCTCTGATTATGGGCAACTAAAAACCCACTGGTGAGCAAGTCCACCTCTGATTATGGAAAACTACAAAACCTACTGCTGAGCAAGTCCACCTCTAATTCTGGGCAACTAAAAACCTAATGGTGAGCAAGTCCACCTCCAAAACTACATGCATACTTGATAAACATGAGGCTCTACATGCTGAACAACCATGACAAAAATGTGCATGGGAAAAAACAGGAAAAACTTACTCGTAGCTTTCCATATACACCCTTTCTGATCTTGTCCTTCGTTCCATGCTTTAACCCTTGGAAGAATAGTCGGCATGCTCTCATCCACAAAGTCCTTGCAAATGGACATGTAGTCCACATCTAGCGAGTCGAGGTAGACGAGTTGTCTCGCAGACCAAACACAAACAAAGAAAAAGAAGGACACATGTTAGTTTCCTGAAACTATTGAAAAATAAAAAGAATGAAAAGAAAGGAAATGAACCAGAAAAAAATGGGGGATCTAGATCATTTTACCACTAGGTGGAATAGGCAACAACATATAGTATTCTTCTTGTCTCCAAACCCCATGAAAGCAATCCTAAGTTGGTAAACAACAAACTGGCAAACATATGAATCCACAATGTCACGAGGGTTCAATGCAACTAAATACGCACGCGGTGACACCTTCAAGCTGGTTGTCGGTGCAAGAAAACAACTGAAAACAATGACAAGCCAGGCGCTTAAGAACGTTTCATCATGAGCAACTCCCATATCCTTTATCATCTCCACCCACTTGGTCACTGTTGGCGTAGACCCTGAGGGAATTTTGAACATCCCATTGAAAAGCTTTACTATGTCTGGATCGATTTCATATGCAACCTTGTTCCGCCCCCTTGGCAGACCCCATATCCTTTCAACACTGTCCGCATCGACCGGGATCTTAACCCTCTCAGGTATAACAAGCTGGGACAACTCCGGGTCATAAAAATCCATGACAAACTTCACGAGATCTCCTTTCATTATTCTCGTGCCGATATCAAGTACGCCGCCAAAACTTATATCACCAATGGTTCTCCTTTGCAGGTCATCGAGGGAAGCATTTAGAGTGAATAGCTTTGAAGGTGATGCCCTATTCCTTGGTGGCGGCGCACTAGTACCAATATGTGGAGAAAACTGAAGAATTAAAAATCAAAAATAAGGCAAGGTTGATGTGGTTGGTAAACTAAGCAACTACATCTACATTAAAAAGCAATTGGTACTACTATAGTAGGCAACTAGTACTACTATACTAGGCATCTCGTGGTGAATACATGAAAACCTGATTGTTCTGTTATATAAAGCAGAAATTACAACAAAATAAGAAAAAACAGAAAACCTAGTATTCAAAAACCTAGCAAGCGTTGAGCAATAAATATTCAAGGAAAAGACATACCTAATGTCCCTGCCTTGAGATAAACTACAACAAAAGCATCCCCCCTAGCCGCCCTACCGATTTCAAGTTTTTTTAAGAAAATACCTCGTCTCTGCTTTTCTTCACACATTTCGGCCGCCTCCCTTCTTCATCAAGAGGAGCAGAATCCGTGGCCCGTTTCCCAGCCTAGACAGGATTCTCATTCGTTCACCTGCGCTTGCATCGAACATTGCTTGTCGTTTGGACCAGCTCGTCGTTTCCCTCATATCCAGCTTCGCCATCAGTCCTCCCCGCAATCCTCCGGCTTTTTTGGTCCATTCTGTAATACAAAATATGCAACACCAAAAACAATGTCATTTGGGTGGGGAAAATACAAGACCTAGAAGCACAATTATACTTGCAGATAAAAATGAGTGAATTCACTATCATTGGTGAGTACAGAAAAATGTGCCTCTGTTTAACATCTCCTAACTTCATTCACCATGACTACTGCAAAAATGCCTATTATTCCTAATGACTTCTCGTCTGCTATTTGGGCCAACTAGGTGGTGAATCTAGGCAACTACAGGATGTTGGGTAGGCAACTTATAGCAACAAAACAGTAAATAACTAATTACCCAAAAAAACAACTAATGTTATATTTCCTTGCAAAATCAGTTAGTAAAATTGAGCAACTACAGTCACATACATATACAACTACCCCCGCAGATCCAAGCAACCCCAAAAGCGACCAAAAACTGATAAGCAACTTTAAAAATATATTGTAACCAACTGTTTTCACAAAAAGATTGAGCAACTACTATCACATGGCTACACAATGCCCCCATCAGATCCAAGCGACTCAAAACAGTGCCCGATGGGTGAGAAAAATAATAGCAACTGTTGCGCAAAAATTCATGGCAACTGTGTAAGAAAATAAATGAGAAACTACTGTTACCTGGCTACACAATGCCCCCATTAGATCCAGGCACTCAAAACAGCACCCGATGGGTGAGAAAAATATAGCAACTGCTGTGCAAATTTATGGCACCTGTCTGAGAAAAATTGAGCAACTATTGTTGCCTGGCTACACAATGCCCCCATTAGATCCAGGCAACTCATCAGCGCCGATGGCTGAGACAAAAATCAGCAACGGCTTCGCAAAATCATGGCAACTGTGTGACAATAATTGAGCAACTATTGTCGCCTGGCTATACAAATCCCCTCGTAGATCCACGCGCTCAAACAGCACCCGAAAACACCCCAAATCTCAATGGAATCTCAACCCCCAACCTCCCTCACCGTATCACCAACCTCAACATCCAGATCTCGACCCCCCGACCCCCCCTAAAAACACGACCGTTGTAGATGCAATGCACATGCCTCGCAGACGCCATGGACAACCCGTGCTCGCCCTCCGTGCTTGCCCCGGCATCTCACCCAAACCCTAGCCCTCACACTCACCAAGCCAAACCCAGAAAAAAGCAAGGAGGAGATGCGGGATTACCTCCATCTATACTCGCACCCGCCCCGTGCCGACGAACGGCCTCCCACGTCGGCAAATCCACGACCGCAGTCCCGTGCAGGTCGTCATCACGAGAGGAAGAGGCAGAGGCCATTTAGAAAATGGAGGAGAGAGCGGAGGATTTCAAATTGAAAGGGAAGGGGAGGGTGTGCGAGCAACGATTTCGCCTGAAATTAATGGGGAAGGGCCCACCACTATGCCCTGGTCGGAACCATTACAATTGTGTGGTTGTGATCTCGCGCATCGAATGGTCAAGGGGTGTGCGCCCGCGCGCGCCAAATTGTGCAGCTGCACGATTAAGCAATTAGGGAAGAAGAAATAGCGGTGGCTAGTAGGCCACACTAGGAGAGCAACAAAAGGTGCGGCACTTTTCAGCCGTTAGATGCCAAAATCGATGGCTCACATTGTAGGGATTTCCACATCCTGGGCATTGATTGTGTAGATCGGACGGCCTATATAGTGGTATAGAAATTCGATACTTATTAAAAAAATCCATGTTTTTTCAAATTTGGTGAACTTTTTTTTCCAAAATCCATGAACACATTTGAATTTGCAAACATTTTTGGTTTTTCCCAAAGTCAACAGTTGTGATCGATGGGATAAACCAGGAATGATCGACTCAACTGAGAGCTGATATCCCTCATGAAGAAAATCCTTCTCTCTATGAGATTTGTCTTCGCACTCAACATGACTGGAGAGCCATATCAAGCTCGATAGGAAAGAAAAGCTGGAGATGATGATTGAATTAAATCTGCTTCACAATTATGCTCGGCAAGCTCTCTTATATGAGAAGGAACATAAGAAGGGCTCCTGGAATCTTCTTCGAAAGCATTACACTCGCAAGCAACTTTCAGCAAAGTGCATTGAAAAGGAATATGATTACCTGGAACAGTTTGAAGTACCTCAGATTCAAAAGCAAGCACCAGTGCTCCCTCAGCGTTCCGCCTCAACTGATCTATGTTTATCGAACCTGATGATGTTCTTGAAGACACTGCTGCAACATTCATTTACAAGCGAGAAGCACCTCGTGCTGCTACTCCCAAAGTGAATCCCGAAGCCAGTGATGTATCTCCAACTCTTGCTTCGGCCTTGACTATTCCTCGCTCCACAGATCCGAATAGTCCGAGTTTTGGTTCTAAGGGTTCTTCATACGAGTAGTTCCTCGTATGCATTCTCTTTCCTTTTTGACACTTGTTGACAAAAAAGGGGGTGTAGTACATCAAGTGATAGATCAGCGGGCTATTTGCAGGGTGTTTTTATTCAATATACCATAGTACATCGAGTGATAGATCAGTGGGCTATTTGCAGGGTGTTTTTATTCTCCATTTGCTTTTCAACCAAACAATTTAGTTTGGTCAAACAGTTTGCTTTGCAACTTAAAGCACCGCTTGTGGTGTTGATATACTCGGTCGTCATGTACTGTTAATAATCCCCTGAATGCTATTTGCTTCCAACTATCTGTTTGCAGGTGCTAATCAAAAGTTTACTCCCTTTCAATGATTATCCTCGATAATTATCTATCATGCCAGGAACGAAAGTATCTCGAGGAAACTATGTGTTATGGTTGGATATGCTATACTGATTATCTTTCGATACCTAACCTTGCAGAAGAATAAAATTGCCTCAGATTAATTCTCTTGTGACTCAAGAGAAGATTATTTCTATCTATCAAGTTGTTCTTTTTTCTGGCACTTCTCTTTCGTAACATCTTTGTTGCAGGAAAACTTCTTCTGAAGCATATCCTCTACAAGAAATATATCCATAATTCCTTTTCTCTATTTTCCCTCGTATAGTGGACTTGCACGGAACTCATATCTCGTGTGGATCTAAATCGTGTTCTTACAAAATCTTGATGGCTTATCCTTCGTCACAAATCATTTCAAAGTATTCACTCTATCTAACACATTTCTTTTCAAAGCTTGTGTGTGACAGGAAATACCTCAGACACTGTCGAGTGCATTGAAAGAAACCACAAAGATATTACTAAAGGAAATATGCCCTAGAGGCAATAATAAATTTGTGATTTATATTTCCTTATATCATGATAAATGTTTATTATTCATGCTATAATTGTATTAACCGGAAACTTGATACATGTTTGGATATATAGACAAAACATTGTGTCCCTAGTAAGCCTTAACTAGACTAGCTCATTAATCAAAGATGATTAAGTTTCCTAACCATAGATAGGTGTTGTCATTTGATGAACGGGATCACATCATTAGGAGAATGATGTGATGGACAAGACCCATCCGTTAGCTTAGCATATTGATCGTTCAGTTTTATTGCTATTGCTTTCTTCATGTCATATACATATTCCTTTGACTATGAGATTATGCAACTCCTGGATACCAGAGGAATACCTTGTGTGCTATCAAACGTCACAACATAACTGGGTGATTATAAAGATGCTCTACAGGTATATCCGAAGGTGCTTGTTGGGTTGGCATAGATCGAGATTAGGATTTGTCACTCCGAGTATCGGAGAGGTATCTCTAGGCCCTCTCAGTAATACACGTCATAAGAAGCCTTGAAAGCAATGTGACTAATGAGTTAGTTGCAGGATGATGTATTACGGAACGAGTAAAGATACTTGCTGGTAACGAGATTGAATTAGGTATGAAGATACCAACAATTGAATCTCGGGCAAGTAACATACCGATGACAAAGGGAATAACGTATGTTGTCATTACGGTACGACCGATAAAGATCTTCATAGAATATGTGGGAACCAATATGAGCATCCAGGTTCCGATGTTGGTTATTGACCGGAGAGGTGTCTCGGTCATGTCTAAATAGTTCTCGAACCCATAGGGTCCGCACGCTTAACGTTTGATGACGATTTTGTATTATATGAGTTATGTGATTTGGTAACCAAATGTTGTTCGGAGTCCCGGATGAGATCACAGACATGACGAGGAGTCTCGAAATGGTCGAGAGGTAAAGATTCATATATTGGACGATGATATTCGGACACCGGAAGTGTTCCGGGGGTACCGGGTACATATCGGGTCACCGGAAGGGGTTCATGGCATCCCCCCGGCAACTACATGAGCCTAATGGGCCAAGAAGGGGACAGACCAGCCCCTAGGGGGCTGGTGCGCCCCATGTAGGCCGAAATAAGGGGGGGAGGAAAATGGGGAAGAGAGAAAGGAAGGGGAGCAATTCGCCCCCCTTCCTTCTCTCCTCCCTCCTCCTTCCTTCCCCCTCCGGGTGAATGTGGAAGGGGGGAGGCCGAATTGGGAGGCACCCAAGTAGGATTCCTCCTACTTGGGGCGCCCCTTGGCTGCCTCTCCTCCCCTCCAACCTATATATATGGGGGGGCACCGCTAGAACACAGATCAACAGTTGTTAGCCATGTGCGGCGACCCCCTCCATAGTTTACGCCTTCGGTCATATTCACATAGTGCTTAGGCGAAGCCCTGCGCGGATCACTTCATCATCACCGTCACGACGCTGTCGTGCTAGCGGAACTTTCCCTCTACACTTTGCTGGATCAAGAGTTCGAGGGACGTCATTGAGTTGAACGTGTGCAGAACTCGGAGGTGTCGTACGTTCGGTGCTTGATCGGTCGGAACAAGAAGAAGTTCAACTACATCAACCGTGTTGTCAAACGCTTCCGCTTTTGGTCTATGAGGGTACGTGGACACACCCTCCCCTTCTCGTTGCTATGCATCTCTTGGATAGATCTTGCGTGAGCGTAGGAATGTTTTTAAAATTGCATGCTACGTTTCCCAACAGTGGCATCTGAGGCAGGTCTATGCGTAGATGATATGCACAAGTAGAACAGAAAGAGTTGTGGGCGGTGATCGTCATACTGCTTACCACCAATGTCTTATTTTGATTCGGCGGTATTGTTGGATGAAGCAGCCCGGACCAACCTTACATGACCAAGTTCATGAGACCGGTTCCACCGACAGACACGCAACTAGTTTTGCATAAAGGTGGCTGGTGGGTGTCTATTTCTCCAACTTTAGTTGAATCAAATTTGACTGTGGCCGGTCCTTGTTGAAGGTTAAAACAACAAACTTGATAAATCACCGTTGTGGTTTTGATGCATAGGTAAGAACGGTTCTTGCTAGAAGACCGTAGCAGCCACGTAAAACTTGCAACAACAAAGTAGAGGACGTCTAACTTGTTTTTGCAGGGCATGTTGTGATGTGATATGGTCAAGACATGATGTGATATATGTTAATGTATGACATGATCATGTTTTGTAAAAGTTATCAGCAACTGGCAGGAGCCTTATGGTTGTCGCGTTATTGTATGAAATGCAAACACCGTGTAATTGCTTTACTTCATCACTATGCATTAGCAATAGTTGTAGAAGCAATAGTTGGCGAGACGACCACGACACGACGATGGAGATCAAGGTATCAAGCCAGTGACGATGGAGATCATGACGGTGCTTTGGCGATGGAGATCAAAGGCACGTGATGATGATGGCCATATCATGTCACATATTTTGATTCCATGTGATGTTTATCTTTTATGCATCTTATTTTGCTTAGTACGGCAGTAGCATTATAAGATGATTCCTTACTAAAATTTCAAAGTATAAGTGTTCTCCTTGAGTATGCACCATTGTGACAGTTCATCATGCTGAGATACCACGTGATGATCGGGTGTGATAAGCTCTACGTTCACATGCGGAATACTCGGGTTAAACTTGACGAGCCTAGCATGTGTAGACATGGCCTCGGAACACTGGAGACCTAAAGGTCGAACGTGAATTATATAGTATGTATGATCAACATAGAGATGTTGACCATTGAAAACCACTCCATCTCATGTGATGATCGGACATGGTTTAGTTGATATGGATCACGTAATCATTTAGATGACTCGAGGGATGTCTATCTAAGTGGGAGTTCTTAAGTAATATGATTAATTAAACTTAATTTATCATGAACTTAGTCCTGATAGTTTTTGCATATCTATGTTATAGATCAATGGCCCGTGCTACTGTTCCCTTGAATTTTAATGTGTTCCTAGAGAAAGCTAAGTTCAAAGATGATGGTAGAAACTACACGGACTGGGTCCGTAACTTGAGGATTATCCTCATTGCTGCACAGAAGAATTATGTCCTTGATGCACCGCTAGGTGAAAGGCCTGCTGCAGGAGCAGATGCTAATGTTATGAACATCTGGCAAGATCGATCTGATGACTACTCGATATTTCAGTGTGCCATGATTTACGGCTTAGAATCAGGACTTCAAAGACGTTTTGAACGTCGTGGACCATATGAGATGTTCCAGGAGTTGAAGTTAATATTTCAAGCAAATGCATGAGTTGAGAGATATGAAGTCTTCAACAAGTTCTATAGCTGCAAGATGGAGGAGAACAGTTCTGTCAGTGAACACATACTCAAAACGTCTGGGTATCATAACCACTTGACTCAGCTGGGAGTTAATCTTCCCGATGATAGTATTATTGACAGTGTTCTTCAATCACTTCCACCAAGCTACAAAGGCTTCGTGATGAACTATAATATGCAAGGGATGGATAAGACAATTCCCGAGCTCTTCGCTATGCTCAAATATGCGGAGGTAGAAATCAAGAAGGAGCATCAAGTGTTGATGGTTAACAAGAGAACTAGTTTCAAGAAAATGGGCAAGGGAAAGAAGGGAAACTTCAAGAAGAATGGAAAGCAAGTTGCCACTCCCGGGAAGAAGCCCAAGTCTAGACCCAAGCCTGAAACTGAGTGCTTCTACTGCAAAGGGACTGGTCACTTGAAGTGGAACTTCCCCAAGTATTTGGCTGATAAGAAGGATGGTAAAGTGAACAAAGGTATATTTGACATACATGTTATTGATGTGTACCTTACTAATTCTCGTAGTAGTGCCTGGTATTTGATACCGGTTCGGTTGCTCATATTTGTAACTCGAAACAGGGGCTACAGATTAAACGAAGATTGGATAAGGACGAGGTGACGATGTGTGTCGGGTATGGTTCCAAGGTCGATGTGATCACTGTCGGCACGCTACCTCTACATCTACCTTCGAGATTGGTTTTAGACATGAATAATTGTTATTTCGTGCCAACGTTGAGCATGAACATTATATCTGGATCTTGTTTGATGCGAGACGGTTATTCATTTAAATCAGAGAATAATTGTTGTTCTATTTATATGAGTAATATCTTTTATGGTCATGAACCCTTGAAGAGTGGTCTATTTTTATTGAATCTTGATTGTGGTGATACACATATTCGTAATATTGATGCCAAAAGATGCAAAGTTGATAATGATAGTGCAACATATATGTGGCACTACCATTTGGGTCATATTGGTGTAAAGCACATGAAGAAACTCCATGCATATGGGCTTTTGGAATCACTTGATTATGAATCATTTGATGCTTGTGAACCATGCCTCATTGGCAAGATGACTAAAACTCCGTTCTCCAGAACAATGGAGCGAGCTACTCACTTATTGGAAATAATACATACCGATGTATGCGGTCCAATGAGTATTGAGGCTCGCGGCAGGTGTTGTTATTTTCTCACATTCACAGATGATTTGAGCAGATATGGGTATATCTACTTAATGAAAGACAAATCTGAAACATTTGAAAAGTTCAAAGAATTTCAGAGTGAAGTGGAGAATCATCGTAACAAGAAAATAAAGTTTCCACGATCTGATCACGGAAGCGAATATTTGAGTTACTAGTTTTACCTTCATTTAAAACAATGTGGAATAGTTTCACAACTCACGCTGCCTGGAACACCACAGCGTAATGGTGTGTCCGAACGTCATAACCGTACTTTATTAGATATGGTGCGATCTATGATGTCTCTTACCGACTTACCACTACCGTTTTGGGGTTATTCATTAGAGATAGCTGCATTCACTTTAAATAGCGCACCATCTAAATCCGTTGAGACAACACCGTATGAACTATGGTTTGGCAAGAAACCTAAGTTGTCATTTCTTAAAGTTTGGGGTTGCGATGCTTATGTGAAAAAGCTTCAGGTTGATAAGCTCGAACCGAAATCAGAGAAGTGCGTCTTCATAGGACACTACTGGAATCAGAATCTTTGTCGTCAGCCGCCTATTTGCCGTCTGCTAGGTGATGGCACAGATGGTCTTTGCCATCAACGTACAGAAAGCTGATGGCAAAGAAGGAGCAGAAGGCAAAGAAGCTTTGCCGTCAGCTAGCGGACGACAAAGAGGGATGGTGGCCCACTAGCGAGAGCCACCTAACGGCCACTTTCTTTGCCATCCGCTAGCCGGCGGCAAAGCTGTCGTCGGCTAGCGGACGACAAAGAAACTGGCCAAACTAACGTCCGTTAGCTAGGCTCTTTGCCGTCTGCTAGCAGCCGACAAAGAACCGTCCCCTAACTAAAAAGCCAACGCCCACACCCCACCCCTCTCTCTGTCCCCTCTCTCTCCGCCCCATGCCCGAGCCGCCGCCGCCCCGCGCCACCCCCGTCGCCAGCCGGCTCGCCCCCGTGCCGCTGCCACTCCCGCCGTCGCACCGCTGTCGGTGTCAAAACCGGCGGATCTCTGGTAGGGGGTCTCGAACTGTGCGTCTAAGGCGGATGGTAATAGGAGGTAGGGGACATGATGTTTACCCAGGTTCGGGCCCTCTCGATGGAGGTAATACCCTACGTCCTGCTTGATTGATCTTGATGATAATCTACCACGAGATCGTAGAGGCTAAACCCTAGAAGCTAGCCTATGGTATGATTGTATGTTGTCCTATGGACTAAACCCTCCGGTTTATATAGACACCGGAGGGGGCTAGGATTACACAGAGTCGGTTACAAGGGAGGAGATCTACATATCCGTATTGCCAAGCTTGCCTTCCACGCCAAGGAAAGTCCCATCCGGACACGGGACGAAGTCTTCAATCTTGTATCTTCATAGTCCAACAGTCCGGCCAAAGGATATAGTCCGGCTGTCTGGAGACCCCCTAATCCAAGACTCCCTCAGTAGCACCTGAACCAGGCTTCAATGACGATGAGTCCGGCGCGCAGATTCGTCTTCGGCATTGCAAGGCGGGTTCCTCCTCTGAATACTCCATAGAATATTTTGAACACATGGATAGTGTCCGGCTCTACAAAACAAGTTCCACATACCACCGTAGAGAGAATAATATTTCCACAAATCTAATCTGCTGACATGTTTGACAGCATGATATCACGCCACGGCCCGGTCATTATTCGAACCGTTTTTCTCAACCAGCACTGCACATATCGCAAGGCGGTTTTCCTGACACGTTTTGTCAAAGCAGAGATCGTGTCCCCTTATTACGGGATTCTCATCAATATGGACGTGGGTAACCCCATCGTGCCTACTGGTATGACTCCTCGATTTTAGGCAAGTCCCAAACGGCCATGAGGAGGACGCTTGATATTCACCCTCTTTATAAAATGCCAAGGCCTGTCCTTTTTCCCCTCTCGTGCTCAATCGAATCCTTCCCCCGCCTCGAGTTCCAACACCCAAGGCTCATGTCAGGCGCTTCGGACCTTCAACCATGTCCGGACCCAATGTCCAAGGTCGGTGGATGCCTTCCTCTGTCACAGAGGAGGACATCAAGAAGTTGAGAGAGGCCAGGTATCTGACCGCCGAAATCTCGCACAGGCTGCCTGCCCGAGGGCAGGTCATCCCCACTCCCGACCCCAATGAGAGTGTTGTGTTCATCTCTCACTTCCTCCGAGGGCTAGGCCTCGCTCTGGATCCCTTTGTTAGGGGCTCATGTTCTATTATGGGCTGGATTTCCATGATCTGGCCCCGTATTCCCTCCTTCACATCTCGTCGTTCATCAACGTGTGTGATGCCTTCCTCCGCATTACCCCACACTTCGGCTTGTTGCTCAAGACTTTCAATGTGAAGCCGAAGATGATCGAGGAGCGACACACAGAGTGCGGAGGTGCCATAATAAGCAAAAGCGCTGATCCTCCATGTCCAGAGGGTTCCTTCCCAGAGGTGTCTAGTTTGTGGTAGTGGAAGTGGTTTTATATCACAGCTCCCCGGAGTACCAAGTGGGTAGCCGCCCCTGCCTTTCGCTCAGGCCCCCCACCACAACTGACGTCATGGATCAACAAGGGGCTGAACTGGGGGCTAGTAAATGATGTGCCGATATTGCAGAGTCGCATCCGAGATCTCCTTGAGAGAGATGTCAGCCTGGTCTCAGTGATGCAAGTCATGCTAGTTCGTCGGGTCCCGCCTTGCAAACTTCGACCCCTCCGTATGTAGGAGTTCAACCCGGAAGGACCGCGAATTATTCAGCACCTCCTCAGCATGACGCTTGAAGAGATGTACAAATTGTTCTTCGGACCACAAATAAGGTGTCCGGACACCACCGAGGATGCGCGTCTGAGTTGCAATCGCCCGGATACCCAAGTAAGTAAGCCCGTGGCCGAACACGCTATCTTTTTATGTATCATAACATCATTCTGAAAAGTCACTCTTTGACCAGGACTGGGTAACAAAGGCGAAGATGATCAGGTGTTCGTCCCCCTTCCCGAAGGTTCAGCAAATCCAGTACTAGCCAGAATGCTCGAACCGGCGCCTTATCAGGCGCCCTCAGGGGAAGATAAAGGGGAGAATAAAGAGGATGAAAGTGGGCGTCGCTCATTATTCATCCAAACTGAGGGAATTAGCGCCTCCGTGAAGGAGGATAGCCAGGGAGAAGAATCTGAAATTCCCTCTCCCCAAGGAAGGAAGAGGACCACCTCGGAAGACCCGGAAACAAAGGTTTCCAAACGGGGGAAGAAATCTTCACCAGAGGGTCCTGCCTCGGAGGGTACTCTTGCCGCACAGTGTCCACAAGGGGATCATCCCTCTACCGAGCTGTAAGTAAACAAAAAGTACTTAATAGTAAAAATATCTTCCATTACTTCTGAAGATAATAACCGAAGCATATATCGTGCAGTTCGGATCGTAGCCCTTCTCGACAGAGTTCGTCTTCGGGGATCTTCTTCCGGAGATGATGGAGAGCGAAACACCTCCCCCTACCACCCCGCCTCATGAGGCGGGCGACCCTGAAGTGTCGTCACGGAGGGTAATCCTTTGTCCACCTGAAGTCCTCAGTATGTGGCTCCTAAAGAGAGCAACAAAAAGAGTCTGGAACCATATAGTGTGCGATCGGACGCACTAAAGGATCTTCTGGAGCAAGCGGCCATCTTAGAAGCGCATCGTACGCTAACGGGTACGGTGATTGAAAGGATTTCATCCGCCGAAAGGGGGTTGCATGAAGCTTTTATCAGTCCGCTGAAAGGCTTTGAGGTACGTGAAATAGTGTATGTTTTTGACAGTACCGCACACGTTAGGTGTGCCCTATGCAGATAGTAGCCCCTAAGACTCTGGTTGCCGTCGAAAACGGCGGCAAATAGAGGATCATAGTCCCAGGTAATATCCAGGCCACCTTCATGTGCAGGTGGCTGAAGGTCCAGTGGCTAGCCGGACTGATGAGTGTGCCGAGCTAAGTCGGCAACTTGATGCGGCAGATGCCGACATCGTGCTTGTCAACAAGCGGCTTGACAAGGCATAGGGTATGTGATTTCTCCGGTGATCAACACATAGTAAGAGGAGCATGATGCCAGTATCTTTAATATGTTGTGACTGCAGATGTAGCTGCCACCGTGGAGACCCTTCGGGCGGAACTTGCCCGAGCCAAGGAACAAGCCCGAAACAGTGATGCGGCCGCTCTAAAGGCAGTCGAAGAGCTAAGCCGAACAGGCCGCGCATTGCCAGAGCAAGGAAAGACTGGCCAAGATGGCCGTTGAGTTGAAAGATGTCGCCGACCGTTACCAGCTTCCTAAAAAATAAAGCCGAGGGAAGGCGACGGACCTGGAGAAGGCCATGGTAGCAGCCAAGGAAACCCGCTCCAAAATCAGAGCGACGAAGGAGGAGCTGCGTCAAGCTGGAGATATCGCGGCTGGGAAGCCCTTTTTGTTGCGGACTAAGTTCGGAGATCCGAAGTATGCCCCTCTTGATCAACTATGGAGTTCTACAAACGCATACATGGATTTGGCAGCAAGTGCTGCTAATGCGACCGAGTACTTCAAGGATCAAAAAGATCGTGAAGTGGAAAAGCTGTTCTGGTCACAGTTCCATGCTCCAGTGTGTCCGCTACTGTTGAATGAGAGAATGGCCGAGTGGGCCGAGCTCCATAGGTTGTCCGTACTTGCCATGAGGTCTGTTGTGGATCATATGTGACCGGAAGGGCCAAGGCCGAATAGTTACTTTAGTTTAGTGCAACAATTCCTTGGTGTTGTGCCGCACATCGACGCTATGAAGAGGTCAGCGTGCATAGAGGGTGCGCGGATGGCACTTGCCCGTGTCAAGACATACTGGGAAGAGATGGAGGCCACCACTATTGCAACAAAGGGTTCGGTCGTGGGCCGAGTAGCTGTCGAGCACTACTTTGAAGAAGTCCTTGAAGGCGTTCGTTCGATAGAGGCGCAGTGCTCGAAGAATATTATGTTCTAGTGACATGTATTCCCATTGTAAAAACAATGCTTTATTGAATTATAAAGGTTGTGTTTATACTTTTTCCTGAAAGTATTATGATGCCTCCTATGCAGCCATTTATGTATATATGAATATAACCTGAAAATTTGCAGTCGTCGGCTTCAGCCCCCACGCATATAATGCGAGTGTGCTCGCAAAAAACGTGTATTCACACTTGATCCAACATCTTGGTCCATAAAGGAGGTGGTAGCATAGCGAACGAGGCAATCAGACTATATTGCTTTAACACTTTCACTTAGCCATAGGAGTTTGACGGTGGGACTACTAGATAGCCCCTGATACCTCCGTGCTCATCCGAATACGGGGCACGTATGTACATGACCGGGGAACGGCCCTTCGTTAATGCGAAGGAATCCCGAAGATTGCGCTAAGTCATCGAGTGGTTGACCAGTCTCACGCTTTATCATGACAATCAGTTTTCGGCTTTCTCTACCGAGGTGCTCATCCGGATGGACCAGGGCACAATCGCAGTAGTTCTCCCAGTGCTAACTTAGCTGATATAGCGGAACGTAAGGTACCAAAACATGGGAGCCGGGAAAACCCAACATTTGACCAAAGACATGATTCGGAGCTGGTGCATATAAGGCCAAACTCGTGACCAGGAACACTCCCTAAGGTATTCGGTCTTTATAACATATGCAGGGATAAACAATGCCCTTAATAATAAGCCCAGAGTGTCCAGGTACGTGCAATATCCTGACGTGGCCACATGCCAATAACGTCAGCATCCTTCTCGGTTGTATTGAGTATCCGGAGGATGTGAACAACAAGAGACAGTAAAAAAGGTTTACGTAGGGTCTTAATCTGAAAAGAAACCTTTGAGCGGGTCCTTGCTGCACGTCTGCGCCTGTGTCTCCGTTATGCCATGTCCTGGACGGGTGTAGCATGATTGTCATCTGTAAAAGAGAAGAACTTTGGTGAAAGTTGTCGTGCTAGAAAATTGGTTCTTATCAATAAGCCATTAAAATTCAAGATAAGTCAAGTTGAGTCGAACTAGCCCTGATTACACGCGCGAAGCCCCTGGTACCATTTATGAGGATTTAACCATCAAACCAATCTCATGTATATGTAGTGATGCGCCGGACTCGTCTAACCGTGTCCGTGGTCTTGACGACCTGTCATTTCTTCTGGTTGGTGAGGCCGTCTAGTGCTCGGTTGTTAAAGCCGCCGCACGTTCTTCCGCACGTAGAGAACGCTCAATATTTCCACTAACTGTGATGGTGCCACATGGACTGGGCATCTTAAGCTTCAGAGAAGCATAATGCGGTACTGCATTAAAACGAGCGAAAGCCGCTCTTTCGAGTAGTGCTTGATAGCCACTTCGGAATGGAGCGATGTGGAAAGTTAACTTTTCGCTTCGGAAGTTGTCGGAAGAACCGAATACAACCTCTAGTAATAGAGAGCCCGTGCAGCGGGCCTCTTGGCCTGGTATTACTCCCTTGAAGGTAGTATTGTTGCGGCTAATTTTTGTCAGGTCTATCCCCATTTTGCGGACTGTGTCCTAATATATCAGATTTAGACCACTGCTGCCGTCCATAAGGACTCGTGTGAGATGGTATATGTTTATTATTGGGTCTAACACCAAGGCAGCCAATCCTTCATGCCAGATGCTTGTCGCGTGATCCCCATGATCAAAAGTGATCGGGCAGGCCAACCAGGGGTTGAACTTAGGGGTGACGGGCTCTAGGGCGCGTGTGTTTCGGAGTGCATGTTTGCTTCTCCTGTTTGTCACGTGGATCATGTTTACTATTTTAACCTCTAGTGGGAATTTTTTCTGTCCCCAAGTGCTTTGTTGGCAAGGCTCATCCTCGTCTTCACTTGGTGTCTCCCTCCCCTTGTGTTCGGCATTTAGCTTGCCGGCCTGCTTGAAGACCCAGCATCTCTGTGGGTGTGATTTGCAGGTTTATCGGGGGTGCCATGAATCTGACATAGTTTGTCGAGAATCTTGTTTAGGCTAGACGGTCCATCTCTGCTGCCTTTGAAAGGCTTTTTCCGCTGACCTAGTCGAGAGCCCCTGAATCCGGTGTTTACCATCGTATTATATGGGTTGTCTTCTTTATTGCGACGCTTGCTTTTATTGTGTCGTGGTTTTCCATTGCCATCCCTGACTTCAGATGTGCTTGGGTCGCTGGTGCTACTGCGGGCTAACCAGCTATCTTCGCCCGCGCAAAAGCGGGTCATGAGGCTTGTCAGGGCTGCCATTGTTCTCGGTTTTTCTTGGCCGAGGTGTCTGGCGAGTCATTCGTCTCGGACGCTGTGTTTGAAAGCTGCTAAGGCGACGGCGTACGGACAGTCGACGATTTGGTTTTTCTTTGTGAGAAACCTGTTCCAAAGCTTTCGGGCTGACTCTCCGGGCTATTGAATTATATGACTTAAATCGTCTGCATCCGGAGGTCGGACATAGGTCCCTTGAAAATTAGCCCGAAAAGCGTCCTCGAGCTCCTCCCAACTTCCAATTGGGTTTTCGGGGAGGCTTTTCAGCCAATGCCGAGCTGGTCCTTTAAGCTTGAGGGGCAAGTACTTGATGGCATGGAGATTGTCTCCGCGAGCCATATGGATATGGAGGATAAAGTCCTCAATCCAGACCCCAGGGTCCGTGGTCCCGTAGTACGCCTCTATGTTCACTGGTTTGAATCCTTCTGGGAATTCGTGGTCCAACACCTCATCGGTGAAACATAGGGGGTGTGCGGCACCCCTGTATTTGGATGTATCATGGCGTTCGGACGGTTGTAGTATTCAGTTTTGATTTTGTGCCGGAGCGCGCTTCCTAGATCCATAGATGGATCTGGTCATACTAGATTTTTGGCACAAGTCCTCACGTAGATCATGTGTTGACTTATGTGCGACCTTGTTAGCCGCTCTATCGTGGTCACAGGGTGGTTGATCCGGCCGGTTAGCCGTTTTATTTTTCGGCTGTATGGGCTCTAAGGCCTCATCGTCGAATTCGGGTAATAGCTTGCGCTTTGGATAGCTCTTTGTGTGGTAACCTCCACCATACTTTTCTTTGTTGTCGAGCACTTTGTTCCACCTGCTGTTGAGCTTATTCTGTTCGGCCTTAAGCCTTTGCTTCTGCTTCTTCAGACTCCTCGCTGTGGCAATAAGCCTTCTGCGGAGGTTCTCTTGCTCCAAGTGCGTTTTTGAGATGATGTGTGCATATTCGTCTGGACTATTTTCCTCCCCAGAGGGGGTTTGATGAGGTTTATCCTCGGCGTCGCCGTGTTCTGACGTCGGATCCATACTATATTCGCCGTTTGCAGCTTCATCGTGCTCTTCCGCTATGGCAATGTGGTCGTCGTTTCCTCTGGAGTCGACTGGAGTGTTATTTTCTCTTGCGCTGTTATCGCTGTTTTTGCCGAGGTGGGATTTGGAGCGGCGCCTACGCCGACGCTTTATTTGCTTCTTGGAGGGGTCATCCTCCGCTGTCTCTTCCCGTTCCTCGTCATCGTTTTCTTTGGGTGTATTCACCATGTATATGTCATGTGATGAAGTGGTTGTCCAGTGCCCTGTGGGCACTAGTTCCTGATCCTCTCCTGCATCGTCGTCCATGTCGTCAATGTCTGCGGAGTCGAAATCGAGCATGTCGATTAAATCATCGACAGAGGCTACTAAGTGGGTAGTGGGTGGGCAGCGAATTTCTTCTTCGTCCGCATCCCAATCTAGCCGGACATAGTTCGGCCAAGGATCTCCTGACAAGGAGAGAGACCTTAATGAATTTAGCACATTGTCGAAAGGTGAGTGCTGAAAGATATCCGCGGAGGTGAACTCCATGATCGGCGCCCAATCGGATTCGATAGGCATGGATGCAGGCGGCTCGGAGTCCGTGGACAGAGACGAATCCAGTGGTTCGGCAACACGACTCTTGTAAGGGGTGAAGTCAGTATCCGGCTCCATCGCCACTGAGAGTGCTGCCTCCGTGGCGGGGTCTATCCCTCCGTCATCAGATGGCGCAATTTGCTCCGGATTGAAGGCCAGAGTAGTTGTAGGTGTGATCTCCCGAACACTGTCCGACGACAGAGCTAAATCATGCTCGTCGTGATCGTGCGGCGCACCTGACATGGGCTCGAACCCGTGGAAGACCAATCTCCGCGGATGTCGGTAGTGTAGTTTAAGTTTCCGAACCTGACCTGATGGCCAGGGTCGTAGCTCTCGATCTGCTCCAGATGGCCAAGCGAGTTGGCCCGCAGTGCGAAGCCGCCGAATACGAAGGTCTGTCCGGGGAGGAAAACCTCACCCTGGACTGCATCATTACCGATGATTGAAGGGGCCATCGAGCCTTACGGTGACGGCACAGTGGAACTCTCAATGAAAGCACCAATGTCGGTGTCAAAACCGATGGATCTCAGGTAGGGGTCCCGAACTGTGCGTCTAAGGCGGATGGTAACAGGAGGCAGGGGACATGATGTTTACCCAGGTTCGGGCCCTGCTTGATTGATCTTGATGATATGAGTATTACAAGAGTTGATCTGCCACGAGATCGTAGAGGCTAAACCCTAGAAGCTAGCCTATGGTATGATTGTATGTTGTCCTATGGACTAAACCCTCCGGTTTATATAGACACCGAAGGGGGCTAGGGTTACACAGAGTCGGTTACAAGGGAGGAGATCTACATATCTGTATTGCCAAGCTTGCCTTCCACGCCAAGGAAAGTCCCATCCGGACACGGGACGAAGTCTTCAATCTTGTATCTTCATAGTCCAACAGTCCGGCCAAAGGATATAGTCTGGCTGTCCGGAGACCCCCTAATCCAGGACTCC
>NC_041382.1:624495840-624543961 GCF_002162155.2 Triticum dicoccoides
TCCCCTCCACCCCCGCGGCCGCCCCGCCGCTCCGGCGACCCCTCCGATGAGAACTTTTATCTTTTTCTGCTTTTTTAGATTTAGTTTAATTTAGGCTTGGTTTAGTTTAGGTTTTGATTTTGTTTTTTAAGTTTTGGTTTACATTTAGTTTTATTTAAATATTCACTAGACAGCATGTCTTTGTGTCTTCTGGTTTCGCTAACATTTTTTTATTCGAATTACTTGTATGTGATGTTTAACATACATATCAGTTTGGTTCGAGTGAGACATGCTGATCTGTTGGATTTTCGATTAGTTAATCAAGATTATTTTGCTGATCATCCTTAGGCTATACATATCTCCTAGTGCTAGAAGAATAGC
This sequence comes from Triticum dicoccoides, assembly GCF_002162155.2. Taxonomy (NCBI): domain Eukaryota; kingdom Viridiplantae; phylum Streptophyta; class Magnoliopsida; order Poales; family Poaceae; genus Triticum; species Triticum dicoccoides. The sequence goes on from NC_041382.1 coordinate 624,496,201, forward strand.
AGCGCCACATAACCAAAATATGCATGGTAAGTAAGTATTCACTGTGATGTATGTGTCGAGAACATGGTAATGTTTTCTTTAAATAAAACCTAGGTGTGCTCAAAATTTTGTACCCATTAATTAAAGTGTGTTATAGAAAAGAAGAAGCAATTAGTTTGCATTAATGATAATTTTCAGATGCAACAGGAAAGATTGATTCTTCTTCTCTTTAATGGAAGGGGTAAAATCCTAATGAACAACATACATGTATAGCCTTATAGCCACAAGTGCATTGCTTTTTGAATATGAGAATTTGGTTTACATTTTTAGTTTTGTTTCATGTCTAAAGAAATCCCTAGTTTTGAAGGGTTCTAGCTATTGCCATCATATGTCCACAAGTGCATTGCTTTTTGAATATGAAATGATGACTTGGTGTAGTTGATTATCTACTGCTCAAAACTTATGTTGCTGTAATGTTGTTTGATAATGTTGTAAGGGTAGTAATTGGTATCTTCTGCTGCTTATCAGAGATGGGGGGAGGCCGCCACCACAGGCTGCGCTCTGCCACACCGGAGTACGACTTGGAAGGTTTCGAGTTCTTCACGATTGTACTTGAGAATTCCTCCAGGAGGCAGGTATATAAAAGGAGAGATCTCCCCTTCACCCATCTCTTTATCATAACTTTGTTGCTTGCTACATCACTCCTTGACCCACACTGTAGAGGCTGCCTGACACTTTTATGAAGATGTTGGACGGCCATCGACCAAAGAATGTGAAGCTGCAATAGGCCGGCAGCGGGCTTCGCGGGCTTTGGGACGTGGAGGTGGTGATCAGGAATGACCACATGTACCTGTGTCGTGGCAGGGAGCAGTTCGTCCATGCCTACGACCTGCACCATGGGTACTTCCTTGTCTTCAGGTATGACGGCGACGCCATGCTCACCATGAAGGTGTTCCACATGACTATGTGCCGGATGCGCTACCAGGACGACAATGATGCCAGTACGCTCTGCCTCTTCTTCCTCTCCATTTGGCATTGTCTCACACTGATTGTTGAAAAACCTTTGTTGCATTTGGTCAGGCAATGGGAGCAGCAACAGCGAGTCTGGCTACAGCAAACGCAACAGCGAGTCTGGCTACAATGGAAGCAGTAGCGAGGATGATCCAGAATGGAGTCGGGAAGAAGAGGAGCAGAGTGGGGATGAGGAGGTGCAGCCTATTCTGTCTGACGATGACCTAGCGACGGTGGTGGCTGACGATGGCCAAGCGATGGTGGTGGCTGATGATGGGCAAGAGATGGTGGTGGTTGAGGGTGACCTAGTGATGGTGCTGCCTGAAGATGGCCTCGCGATGGTGGTGGTGCCTGACAATGACCTCGCGATGGTGCTGGCGCCGGCGATCCCACAGCCGGGCGACATGACCATGCCAATTGTGGTAGAAGAGTACATCCCACTGCCTCGCCGCTCTAAGCGCATCAGGATGATGAAGGAGAAGGAGAAGGAGGAGTGAAGTATGTCAGGTATGTCAGATCTCCAAAATGATCTATACTTAGCTTTGTTTCCTCCTAAATGACCTAAGTTAGCTCTAATATGCTAAGTTAGCTCTAATATGCTTAGTTATCTAGGTTTGCTCAATAATGACATACACTTAGCTTACTTATGTAAAAAGTGGCATAATTAGCTTACTTAGGTTTGAAATGGCATAACAATCTTGGTAACCTCATATATGTCATATAGTTAGCTTATTTTCCTCAAAAATGACATAATAAGCCAAATTAGCTCCAAATGTTCAATTTTACCTAAGTTAGCTCCAAAATGATCTAAGTTAGCTCTAAAATGCTAAATTAGCTCTAATATGCTTAATTAGCTCTAATGTGCTTAGTTACCTGGGTTAGCTCAAGAAAGACCTATACTTAGCTTACTTATGTCAAAAATGGCATAATATGCTTAGTTAACTCAAAAATTGCATAATTAGCTAGGTTAGCTCCAAAATGACCAATTTTAGCTAGGTTAGCTCCAATATGATCCATTTTACCTAGGTTAGCTCCCAAATGACTAAGTTTACCTAGGTTAGCTCCAATATGATCCATTTTACCTAGGTTAGCTCCAAAATGACCTATTTACCTAGCTTAGCTCTAAAATCACCTACAAACTTAGCATTTTTACCTAGCTTAGTTATAAGAAGAAGATAAAGAAGAGGAGAGGAGAAAAAGAAAGAGAAGATAAATTCTTCTTATTTTTCTTCTTCCTTTTCTTCTTTTCCTTCTAGCTAGTCTTCTTCTTCTTCTCTAACTTTCATATTTCCCAATTTGCAGATCTTCTTTAGATGAGGAAACTTGCATTGATGGAGTGTACTCTTCTCCTTGTGCTTCCTTTTTGTTTATGGAAACTTGTTGGAAACTTCTTTTGGATATGTATGTATATATGGATATGTTGTTGGAAACTTCTTTCGGATATGTATGTATATATGGATATGTTGTTGAATACTTCTTGTTGAAAATCATTGTATGTTGGATATGTTGTTGGAAACTTATATGTTTCTTATGTTGTTGGAAACTTATTGTTGGTATGCTTATTGAAATTATTTTGAAATGTGTGTGTGTATATATATATGTGTGTGTGAAATTCTGTCAAATTGAATGAATTTAAGAAAAAACAGGGGCTATACAGGCACTTTGCCGTCTGCTGGCAAACGGCAAAGCTGCCACATGGAGCTACCTGTGCAACCTGGGGGCACTTGGCTGGCCTATATGGTTTCTTTGTCGTCCGTTGGCAGACGGCAAAGAACTTTGCATCTTTGTTGTCTACCAGCAGATGGCAAAGCACACCATTAACCCCTTAATGGCCCTAAGCTGCCACATGTGCCGTCGAGGTCCTTTTTCTGTTTGCTGGCGGACAACAAATACCATTTCATCTTTGTCGTCCGCCAGCAGACGGTAAAGAGCCCTTCGCCATAGCCTATTCAGTCGGACCTGTTGCCGTCTACTGGCTGATGGCAAAGGCCTTTGCCGTCCGCCAGGCATGCCTCTGCCGTCAGCCATGGCAGATGGCAAAGTGCCTGATTCCTGTAGTCGGATACCCAAAAGAAACTATTGGGTACACCTTCTATCACAGATCCGAAGGCAATATCTTTGTTGCTAAGAATGGATCCTTTCTAGAGAAGGAGTTTCTCTCGAAATAAGTGAGTGGCAGGAAAGTAGAACTTGATGAGGTAATTGTACCTTCTCTCTAATAGGAAAGTAGCTCATCATAGAAATCAGTTCTAGTGATGCCTACACCAACTAGAGAGGAAGCTAATGATAATGATCATGAAACTTTAGATCAAGTTACTACCGAACCTCGTAGGTCAACCAGAGCAAGTTCCGCACCAGAGTGGTAAGGTAATCATGTTCTGGAAGTCATGTTACTAGACCATGACGAACCTACGAACTATGAGGAAGCAAAGATGAGCCCAGATTCAGATAAATAGCTTGAGGCCATGAAATCTGAGATAGGATCCATGTATGAGAACAAAGTGTGGACTTTGGTTGACTTGCCCGATGATCGGCGAGCCATAGAGAATAAATGGATCTTCAAGAAGAAGACTGATGCTGATGGTAATATTATTGTCTACAAAGCTCGACTTGTTGCAAAAGGTTTTCGACAAGTTCAAGGAGTTGAATACGATGAGACTTTCTCACCCGTAGTGATGCTTAAGTCTGTCTGTATCATGTTAGCAATTGCCGCATTTTATGATTATGATATCTAGCAAATGGACGTCAAAACTGCATTCCTTAATGGATTTCTTAAAGAAGAGTTGTATATGATGCAACTAGAAGGTTTTGTCGATCCTAAAGGTGCTAACAAAGTGTGCAAGCTCCAGAGATCCATTTATGGACTCGTGCAAGCATCTCGGAGTTCGAATATACGCTTTGATAATGTGATCAAAGCATATGGTTTGATACAGACTTTCAGAGAAGCCTGTATTTACAAGAAAGTGAGTAGGAGCTCTATAGCATTTCTGATATTATATGTGGATGGCATATTGTTGGTTGGAAATGATATAGAATTTCTGGATAGCATAAAAGGATACTTGAATAAGAGTTTTTCAATGAAAGACCTCAGTGAAGCTGCTTATATATTGGGCATCGAGATCTATAGAGATAGATCAAGACGCTTGAATGGACTTTCACAAAGCACATACCTTGATAAAGTTTTGAAGAATTTCAAAATGGATCAATCAAAGAAAGGGTTCTTGCCTGTGTTACAAGGTGTGAAGTTGAGCCAGACTCAATGCCTAACCACTGCAAAAGATAGAGAGAAAATGAAAGTCATTCCCTATGCCTGAGCCATAGATTCTATCATGTATGCAATGTTGTCTACCAGACCTGATGTGTGCCTTGCTATAAGTTTGGCAAGGAGGCAGCAAAGTAATCCAGGAGTGGATCATTGGACAGCGGTTAAGAACATGCTGAAGTACCTGAAAAGGACTAAGGATATGTTTCTCGTTTATGGAGGTGACAAAGAGCTTGTCGTAAATGGTTACGTCGATGCTAGCTTTGACACTAATCCGGATGACTCTAAGTCACAAACCGGATACGTATTTATATTGAATGGTGGATCTGTCAGTTGGTGCAGTTCCAAGCAAAGCGTTGTGGCGGGATCTACGTGTGAAGTGGAGTACATAGTTGCTTCAGAAGCAGCGAATGAAGGAGTCTGGATGAAGGAGTTCATATCCGATCTAGGTGTAATACCTAGTGAAGGAAATATGCCCTAGAGGCAATAATAAAGTTGTTATTTATATTTCCTTATATCATGATAAATTTTTATTATTCATGCTAGAATTGTATTAACCAGAAACTTGATACATGTGTGAATACATAGACAAACAGAGTGTCCCTAGTATGCCTCTACTTGACTAGCTCGTTAATCAAAGATGGTTAAGTTTCCTAGCCATAGACATGTGTTGTCATTTGATGAACAGGATCACATCATTAGAGAATGATGTGATGGACAAGACCCATCCGTTAGCTTAGCACTACGATCGTTTAGTTTCTTGTTATTGCTTTTTTCATAACTTATACATGTTCCTATGACTATGAGATTATGCAACTCCCAAATACCAGAGGAACACTTAGTATGCTATCAAATGTCACAACGTAATTGGGTGATTATAAAGATGCTCTACACGTGTCTCCGATGGTGTTTGTTAAGTTGGCATAGATCGAGATTAGGATTTGTCACTCCGTGTATTGGAGAGGTATCTCTGGGCCCTCTCGGTAATGCACATCACTATAAGACTTGCAAGCAATGTGACTAATGGGTTAGTTACGGGATGTTGCATTACGAAACGAGTAAAGAGACTTGCCACTAATGAGATTGAAATAGGTATTGAGATACCGACGATCGAATCTCGGGCAAGTAACATACCGGTGACAAAGGGAACAACGTGTGTTGTTATGCAGTTTGACCGATAAAGATCTTCGTAGAATATGTAGGAACCAATATGAGCATCCAGGTTCCACTATTGGTTATTGACCGGAGATGAGTCTTGGTCATGTCTACATAGTTCTCGAACCCGTAGGGTCCGCACGCTTAACGTTCGGTGATGATCGATATTATGAGTTTAAGTGTTTTGATGTACCGAAGGTAGTTCGGAGTCCCAGATATGATCACGGACATGACGAGGAGTCCCGGAATGGTCGAGACATAAAGATCGATATATTGGAAGGCTATGTTTGGACATTGGAATGGTTCCGGGTGAGTTCGGGCATTTACTGAAGTACCGGGGGGTTACCGGAACCCCCGGGGAGTATATGGGCCTTATTGGGCTTTAGTGGAAGAGAGGAGAGGAAGGACAAGGTGGAGGGCGCCCCCCTAGCCCAATCTGAATTGGGCGGGGGGCAGCCCCCCTTCCTTCCCTCTCTCTCCCCCTTCCTTCTCTCCTACTCCAACAAGGGAAAGGGGGAATCCTACTCCCACCGGGAGTAGGACTCCCCCCCTTGGGCGCGCCATAGTGGGTCGGCCCTCCCCCTCCTCCACTCCTTTATATACGGGGGAGGGGGGCACCCCATAGACACACAAGTTGATCTCTTAGCCGTGTGCGGTGCCCCCCTCCATAGATTTCCACCTCGGTCATATCGTTGTAGTGCTTAGGCGAAGCCCTGCGTCGGTAACTTCATCATCATCGTCATCACGCCGTCATGCTGATGAAGCTCTCCCTCGACACTCAGCTGGATCTAGAGTTCGTGGGATGTCACCGAGTTGAACGTGTGCAGATCGTGGAGGTGTCGTACCTTCGGTGCTAGGATCGGTCGGATCGTGAAGACGTACGACTATATCAACCGTGTTGTCATAATGCTTCCGCTTACGGTCTACGAGGGTACGTAGACAACACTCTCCCCTCTCGTTGCTATGCATCACGTAGATGGATCTTGCGTGTGCGTAGGATTTTTTTGAAATTACTGCGTCCCCCAACAGTGGCATCCGAGCCAGGTCTATGCGTAGATGTTATATGCACGAGTAGAACACAAAGGAGTTGTGGGCGTGGGTATATACATATTGCTTGCCGTCACTAGTTGATTCTTGATTCAACGGTATTGTTGGATGAAGCAGCTCAGACCGACATTACGCGTACGCTTACGCGAGACTAGTTCTACCGACGTGCTTCGCACACAGGTGGCTAGTGGGTGTCAGTCTCTCTAACTTTAGTTGAATCGGATTCAATGAACAGGGTTCTTTCTGAAGATCAAAAAGCAATCACTATACCGCATTGTAAGAACGGTTCTTGCTCAACCCGTAGCAGCCACGTAAACCTTACAACAACAAAGTAGAGGACCTCTAACTTGTTTTTGCAGGGCATGTTGTGATGTGATATGGTCAAGACATGATGCTAAATTTTATTGTATGAGATGATCATGTTTTGTAACAGAGTTATTGGCAACTGGCAGGAGCCATATGGTTGTCGCTTTATTGTATGAAATGCAATCGCCATGTAAGTGCTTTACTTTATCACTAAGCGGTAGCGATAGTCATAGAAGCAATAGTTGGCGAGACAACAACGATGCTTCGATGGAGATCAACGTGTCAAGCCGGTGACGATGGTGATCATGACGTGCTTTGGAGATGGAGTTCAAAGGCCCAAGGTGATGATGGCAATATCATATCATTTATATTGATTGCATGTGATGTTTATCCGTTATGCATCTTATTTTTCTTAGTTCGGTGGTAGCATTATAAGATGATCTCTCACTAAATTCAAGGTACAAGTGTTCTCCCTGAGTATGCACCGTTGCTATAGTTCGTCGTGCCGAGACACCACGTGATGATCGGGTGTGATAAGCTCTACGTTCACATACAACGGGTGCAAGCCAGTTTTGCACACGTGGAATACTCAAGTTAAACTTGACGTGCCTAGCATATGCAGATATGGCCTCGGAACACTGAGACCGAAAGTTCGAGTGTGAATCATATAGTAGATATGATCAACATAGTGATGTTCACCATTAAAAACTACTCCATCTCACATGATGATCTGACATGGTTTAGTTGATATGGATCACGTGATCACTTAGATGATTAGAGGGATGTCTATCTAAGTGGGAGTTCGTAAGTAATATGATTAATTGAACTTAAATTTATCATGAACTTAGTCCTGATAGTATTTGCATATCTATGTTGTAGATCAATTGCTCGCATATAGCTTCCCCGTTTTATTTATCATATGTTCCTAGAGAAAACAATGTTGAAAGATGTTAGTAGCAATGATGCGGACTAGCTCCGTGATTTGAGGATTATCCTCATTGCTGCATAGAAGAATTATGTCCTTGATGCACCACTAGGTGACGAACCTTTTGCAGGAGTAGATGCAGATGTTATGGACATTTGACAAGGTCGGTATGATGACTACTTGATAGTTTAGTGTGCCATACTTTACGGCTTAGAACTGGGACTTAAAAAACATTTTGAACTCGACGGAGCATATGAGATGTTCCAAGAGCTGAAATTGGTATTTCAGACTCATGCACGTGTTAACAGGTATGTGACCTATGACAAGTACTTTGCCTACAAGATGGAGGAGAATAGCTCAGCTAGTGAGCATGTGCTCAGAATGTCTAAGTACTACAATCACTTGAATCAAGTGGGAGTTAATCTTCCAGATAAGATAGTGATTGACAGAGTTCTCTAGTCACTATCACCAAGTTACTAGAACTTCATGATAAACTATAATATGCAAGGGATAACAGAAACGATTCCCAAGCTCTTCGCGATGCTGAAATTGGCGAAGGTAGAAATCAAGAAAAATCATCAAGTGCTGATGGTTGACAAGACCACTAGTTTCAAGTAAAAGGGCAAGGGAAAGAAAGGGAATTTCGAAAAGAATAGCAAGCAAGTTTCCACTCCCGTGAAGAAGCCCAAAGCTAGACCTAAGCCTGAAACTGTGTGCTTCTACTGCAAAGGGAATGGTCACTGGAAGCGGAACTACCCCAAATACTTGGCGGATAAGAAGGATGTCAAAGTGAACAAAAGTATATTTGATATACTCCCTCCTTCCATCTATATAGGGCCTAATGCGTTTTTAAGACAACCTTTGACTATTGACAAGATTAATAGTACATGACATGCATAATGTGAAAATTATATCATCAAAAGCTCCTTTCACATACGAATTTGACGGTATGCTTTGTGTAAGTTGCATGTCATATATTATTGCTCTAACATTTGGTCAAAGTTAGCCTCAAAAAACGTATTAGGCCCTATATAGATGGAAGGAGGGAGTACATGTTATTGATGTTTACTTTACTAGTTTTCATAGTAACCCCGGGGTATTTGATACCGGTTTAGTTGCTAAGATTAGTAACTCGAAACAGGAGTTGCAAAATGAACAGAGACTAGTTAAGGGCAAGGTGACGATGTGTGTTGGAAATGATTCCAAGGTTGATAAGATCACCATCACACACTCCTTTTACCTTTGGGATTAGTGTTAAACCTAAAATAAATGTTATTTGGTGTTTGCGTTGATCATGAATATGATTGGATCATGTTTATTGCAATACAGTTATTCATTTAAGTCAAAGAATAATTGTTGTTCTGTTTACATGAAAAAAACCTTCTATGGCCATACACTTAATATAAATGGTTTATTGAATCTCGATCGTAGTGATACACATATTCATAATATTGATGCCAAAAGATGAAAAGTTGATAATGATAGTGCAACATACTTGTGGCACTGCCGTTTAGGTCATATTGGTGTAAAGTGCATGAAGAAACTCAATGTGGATGGACTTTTGGAATCACTTGATTATGAATCATTTGATGCTTGCGAACCATGCCTCATGGGCAAGATGACTAAGACTCCGTTCTCCGGAACAATGGAGCGAGCCACTGACTTATTGGAAATAATACATACCGGTGTATGTGGTCCGATGAGTGTTGAGGGTCGCGGCAAGTATCGTTATTTTCTGACCTTCGTAGATGATTTGAGCAGATATGAGTATATCTACTTGATGAAACATAAGTCTGAAACATTTGAAAAGTTCAAAGAATTTTAGAGTGAAGTGGAAAATCATCGTAACAAGAAAATAAAGTTTCTACGGTCTGATCGCGGAGACGAATATTTGAATTACGAGTTTGGTCTTCATTTGAAACAATGCGGAATAGTTTCGCAACTCACGCCGCCTGGAACACCACAGCATAATGGTGTGTCCGAACTTCGTAACCACACTTTATTAGATATGGTGCGATCTATGATGTCTCTCTTATCGATTTACCGTTATCGTTTTGGGGTTATGCTTTAGAGATGGCTGCATTCACGTTAAATAGGGCACCATCAAAATCCGTTGAGACGACACCTTATGAACTATGGTTTGGCAAGAAACCCAAGTTGTCGTTTCTTAAAGTTTGGGGTTGCGATGCTTATGTGAAAAAGCTTCAACCTGATAAGTTCGAACCCAAATCGGAGAAATGTGTCTTCATAGGATAGCCAAAGGAGACTGTTGGGTACACCTTCTATCACAGATCCGAAGGCAAGATATTCGTTGCTAAAAATGGATCCTTTCTAGAGAAGGAGTTTCTCTCGAAAGAAGTGAGTGGGAGGAAAGTAGAACTTGACGAGGTAATTGTACCTAATCCCTTATTGGAAAGTACTTCATCACAGAAATCAGTTCCAGTGATTCCTACACCAGTAACTGAGGAAGCTAAAGATGATGATCATGAAACTTCTGTTCAAGTTACTACCGAACCTCGTAGGTTAACCAGAGTAAGATCCACACCAGAGTGGTACGGTAATCCTTTCTCGAAGTCATGTTACTAGACCATGACTAACCTACGAACTATGAGGAAGCGATGATGAGCCCAGATTCCGCAAAATGGCTTGAGGCCATGAAATCTGAGATGGGATCCATGTATGAGAACAAAGTGTGGACTTTGGTTGACTTGCCCAATGATCAGCAAGCCAATGAGAATAAATGGATCTTCAAGAGGAAGACAGACGCTGATAGTAGTATTACTACATACGAAGTTCAAATTGTCGCAAAAGGTTTTCGACAAGTTCAAGATGTTGACTACGATGAGATTTTCTCACTCATAGCGATGCATAAGTCTGTCCGAATCATGTTAGCAATTGCCACATTTTATGAAATCTGGCAAATGGATGTCAAAACTGCATTCCTTAATGGATTTCTTAAAGAAGAATTGTATATATGATGCAACAAGAATCCTTTGTCAATCCTAAAGGTGCTAACAAAGTGTGCAAGCTCCAACGATCTATCTATGGACTCGTGCAAGCATCTCGGAGTTGGCATATATGCGTTGATAAAGTGATCAAAGCATATGGTTTTATACAGACTTGCGGTGAAGCCTGTATTTACAAGAAAGTGAGTGGGAGCACTACAGCCTTTCTGATAATCATATGTGAATGACATATTGTTGATCGGAAATTATGTAGAATTTTTTGGAAAACATAAAGGAGTGTTTGAAAGGAGTTTTTTCAAAGAAAGACCTCGGTGAAGCTATTTACATATTGAGCAACAAGATCTATAGAGATAGATCAAGACGCTTGATATATTTTTCAATGAGTACATACCTTGACAAGATTTTGAAGTAGTTCAAAATGGAACAGTCAAAGAAGGAGTTCTTTCCTGTGTTGCAAGGTGTGAAGTTGAGTAAAGACTCAAAACCTGACCATGACAGAAAATAGAAAGAGAATGAAAAGTCACTCCCTACGCCTCAGCCACAGGTTCTATAAAGTATGCTATGTTGTGTACCAGACCTATTGTGTACCTCACCAAGAGTTTGGCAAGAGGGTACAATAGTGATCCAGGAGTGGATCACTGGACAATGGTCAAAATTATCCTTAGTGGGATAAGGATATGTTTCTTGGTTATGGAGGTGACAAAAAGTTTGTCGTAAAGAGTTATGTCGATGCAAGTTTTGACACCGATCTAGAGTGACTCTGAGTCTCAATCTGGATACATATTGAAAGTGGGAGCAATTAGCTAGAGTAGCTCCATGCAGAGCATTGTAGACATAGAAAAATTTGCAAAATACATACGGCTCTGAATGTGGCAGACCCGTTGACTAAATTTCTCTCACAAGCAAAACATGATCACTCTTTGGGTATTAATCACATAGCAGGGTGAACTAGATTATTGACTCTAGTAAACCCTTTGGGTATTAGTTACATGGAGATGTGAACTAATCACATAAAGATGTGAACTATTGGTGTTAAATCACATGACGATGTGAACTAGATTATTGACTCAAGTGCAAGTGGGAGACTGAAGGAAATATGCCCTAGAGGCAATAATAAAGTTATTATTTATATTTCCTTATATCATGATAAATGTTTATTATTCATGCTAGAATTGTATTAACCAGAAACTTGATACATGTGTGAATACATAGACAAACAGAGTGTCCCTAGTATGCCTCTACTTGACTAGCTCGTTAATCAAAGATGGTTAAGTTTCCTAGCCATAGTCAAGTGTTCTCATTTGATGAACGGGATCACATCATTAGAGAATGATGTGATGGACAAGACCCATCCGTTAGCTTAGCACTATGATCGTTTACTTTGTTGCTATTGCTTTCTCCATAACTTATACATGTTCATATAACTATGAGATTATGCAACTCACGAATATCGGAGGAACACTTAGTGTGCTATCAAATGTCACAACGTAACTGGGTGATTATAAAGATGCTCTACAGGTGTCTCCGATGGTGTTTGTTGAGTTGGCATAGATCGAGATTAGGATTTTTCACTCCGTGTATCGGAGAGGTATCTCTCAGCCCTCTCGGTAATGCACATCACTATTGTAACGCCCTCGATGCGGCTATATCTCCCACGTGTCGAAGCACGACTTAGAGGCATAACCGCATTGAAAGCAATGTCGCAAGTGAGGTAATGTTCACACAACCCATGTAATACAAAAAGGAAAAGGGATACATAGTTGGCTTACAATCGCCACTTCACACAATACATGAATAAAACATTACATCAGCCAGATACAATCAAGGTCCGACTATGGAACCAAAATAAAAGAAGACTACCCCAAATGCTACACAGATCCCCGATCAACCCCAACTGGGCTCCACTACTGATCAACTGGAAACGAAACAAGACTACGAACACGATCTTCATTGAGCTCCTCCTTGAGCTGGGTTGCGTCATCTGCACGGTAATCATCAGCACCTGAAACTGGTTTTTGGAAGTATCTGTGAGCCACAGGGACTCAGCAATCTCACACCCTCGCGATCAAGACTATTTAAGCGTATGGGTAGGGAAAAGGTATGAGGTGGAGCTGCAGCAAGCGACTAGCATATTTGGTGGCTAACATATGCAAATGAGAGCGAGAAGAGAAGGCAAGGCACGTTCGAGAAAGTATGATCAAGAAGTGATCCAAAACTACTTACGTCAAGCATAACTCCAACACCGTGTTCACTTCCCAGACACCGCCGAAAAGAGACCATCACGGTTACACACGCGGTTGATGTATTTTAATTAAGGTCAAGTGTCAAGTTCTCTACAACCGGACATTAACAAATTCCCATCTGCCCATAACCGCGGGCACGACTTTCGAAAGTTCAAATCCCTGTAGGGCTGTCCCAACTTAGCCCATCACAAGCTCTCACGGTCAATGAAGGATATTCCTTCTAGCGGGAAGACCCGATCAGACTCGGAATCCCGGTTACAAGACATTTCGACAATTGTAAAACAAGTCCAGCAAGACCACCCACCGTGCCGACAAATCCCGATAGGAGCTGCACATATCTCGTTCTCAGGGAACACCGGATAAGCTAAGCGTACAGGAGCCAACGTAACCCAAGTTGCCAAGGGATGGCCCTGCACGGTGCTCTGGGTTGGACCAACACTTAGAGAAGCACTGGCCCGGGGGTTTAAATAAAGATGACCCTTGAGCCGGCTGACTCAAGGGAAAGAAAAGGCTAGGTGGCAAATGGTAAAACCAATGTTGGGCCTTGCTGTAGGAGTTTTATTCAAGGTGAACTGTCAAGGGGTTCCCATTATCACCCAACCGCATAAGGAACGTAAAATCAAGGAACATAATACCGGTATGACGGAAACTAGGGCAGCAAGAGTGGAACAAAACACCAGGCATAAGGCCGAGCCTTCCACCCTTTACCAAGTATATAGGTGCATTAATATAAATAAGAGATATTGTGATATCCCAACAAATAAACATGTTCCAACAAGGAACAACATCTCCATGTTCCAACAAGGAACAAACTTCATCTTCACCTGCAACTAACAATGCTATAAGAGGGGCTGAGCAAAGCGGTAACGTAGCCAAACAACGGTTTGCTAGGACAAGGTGGGTTAGAGTCTGAACATGGCAAATATGGTAGGCATGATAAGCAAGTGGTAGGTATCGTAGCATAGGCATAGCAAAAGAGCGAGCAACTAGCAAGCAAAGATAAAAGTGATTTCGAGGGTATGGTCATCTTGCCTGAGATCCCCCAAGGAAGAAGAACGAGTCCATGAAGAAGACAAACAGACGCAGTCGAACAGATCCTCACAAACGCGACGTTACCGGATCCAACCCGAAGAAGCAACACCGGACAGAAGCACACAACATAGTAAACAACCAACACAAGAACAAGGCATGATATGTGGGATGCGGTATGCGATGCATATGCATGATTTGGAAAGGAAATGATTGAACCTGGCCTCAACTTGGAACACCAAGAGTGCCACTGGAAAGAGGAGTTGATTTCGGTCGAAATCGATATAAAGATCACTAGAATCGGATGCACGGTTTGGAAATGGCAAGCAAAACAATAATGGCATAAAGCTGCGATTAACAACACGAGGCCATCTAAATGCATCAAGAACAACAAGCTACTGCACCCTAACATAACAATAAAATACATGGCAGGGATCCACTCAAGATGCTTGACAAAATATGAACACTGAGCTACGGCTAATTCACTCAATAGCAGGTTCAAACAAGCATGACAAAAGAGCAAATGATAACAGGTTATAGACTTAGTGAAATTAACAGCATGTCAGGAATTTAACAACAGGAAGCAATGTTTAGAGCAAGATAACTACATGCTACAGGAACATATCATGGCAAAGCAAGGGATGGCATGAAGATACTCAAAGCATATAATAAAAGTCCCTTACTGACCATAAGCCAAAAGGGATCAGAAAATACAATTGCAAGCATGTGAACATAGCAATTATCGTTAACAGATTCAGACTTAGTGAAAAACTGGAGCATGGCAAAACAAATATTAAGTAGGCATGTAAACGAGCTCAATGCACTCACTACAAGGCATTGCATGACAAACTAAGCATACACCCAGCAAGTAGACATGGCATAGAAGCTAGACATGGCAAGAACAACAACATAGCATACATGGATCAACAACAACAAGCTCGGCAAAATCGCTAAACATGTTAACAATCTACCAGGAACATTTTATAGCAAAAGTAGAGCTCGATTGACTCAAGCTAGGGTGCTCCATAGATGCAACCAAAGACATGGATGGATAGAGCACCACAATATCTACAAAACATCCTTATTGATCATGCTTAAGAGAGGCACGGATCACTAGGAAACAACATGAACACATGTCATAAAAATTACAGCAGGACAAGGACTTAGTGAAAGTCTAAGTCCCTGAAATCAGCAACATTGAGTAAGCTACTTTGCATGCTTGTGCTAGTCACCACAAAGATCACAAAAATACATGGCATACACCCCTGTAAAGATGGCATGGCATACAACAAAACACATGTAGAGCTCAGGATCATAGCATGCACACATTAATCATGGCAAAAATGACAAAAGAGCAATTGCTGATAAGAATCTGAAACTAACAGAAACTAGCACTCTTGCAACAACATTTCAAGCATCAAGATGAATTCAAATGAAGATGATGCAATGAGATGAAATGATGTACTCGTCGAGACGAACATTTCGGTATGCTACACGCATGAATCGGAGCAACGGTAATGAAGTTATGATGCATCAAAGTATGCATAAAACTGGAGTTTCGGGGAGAAAAAGTCAACCCGAGGTATTTTTCAGATCTGGATCCAGTGGATGCACTGTAGTAGTTCAGGGACGAGGTCGCCGGAAATGGCCGCGGCGGTGGCCGGACTTGGAGGAAAACACGCCGGAGCGGTGGGACTTGCCGGAGAGGGTCGGAGAGGAGGACGGGCATGGCGCGGTCGGGCGGATGCGGCGCCGGAGCAGCGAGCCGAGGCGGCGGCACGCCTTCCGGAGCTCATCGGCGACGAGGACTGCGAGGTCGGCGGCGGCCGAAGATGGATGGAGGCGGCAGCGCGCTCCGGCCGGGAGGTAGGCGGGCGGCGCGGCGAGGCCCGAGCACCTCGGGCGCGGCCTCTCAAGCGGATCAGGCGGCGGCGCAGATGGGCCCCGTGGGCTCGCCCCGGGCCTGGGCGGGCCGCGCGGCCGGGAAGCGCGGGGAGGACAGGGGCGGTGCCAAGTGGCGCCGCGGGAGTGGTGGAGGGCGTCGGCGGCGCTGAGGTGGCGTCGTCTGATTCGTCGGAGTGAGGTGGAGGGCATGGTGGACATGTCCGGCGCGGAGAAGAAATTTCCGGCGGCGCGCAGAGGAGGAGGTTAGGGTTTTATCTGCGCGAAAATTCCGGGAGGGACACATATTTATAGGTAGAGGGAGCTAGGAGTGTCCAAATTGAGCACGGTTTGCGGCCACGCGATCGTGATTGAACGGCCTAGAAGATGGAAGGGGTTTATGTGGGTTTTGGGCCACTTTGGAGGGGTGTTGGGCTGCAACACACACGAGGCCTTTTTGGTCCCTCGGTTAACCGTTGGAGTATCAAACTAAGTCCAAATGGTACGAAACTTGACAGGCGGTCTACCGGTAATAAACCAAGGCCGCATGGCAAGTCTCGGTCCAATCCAAAAACTTTTAACCCCCGTGCACGAAAAAAGGTAGAAAGGGACACCGGGTGACATAGGAGTGCCGGATTGCAAAACGAACAACATGGAAAATGCTCGGATGCATGAAACGAACATGTATGCAAATGAAATGCACATGATGACATGATATGCAATGCATGACACGCAAGCAATGACAAGTCAACAACAGCGAATAACTGGAAGACACCTGGCACATCAGTCACGGGGCGTTACAACTATAAGCCTTGCAAGCAGTGTGACTAATGAGTTAGTTACGGGATGTTGCATTACTGAACGAGTAAAGAGACTGATACGTCTCCAACGTATCTATAATTTTTGATTGCTCCATGCTATATTATCTACTGTTTTGGGCAATATTAGGCTTTATTATCCACTTTTATATTATTTTTGGGACTAACCTATTAACCCAGAGCCCAGTGCCAGTTTCTGTTTTTACCCTGTTTTAGGCTTTCGAAGAAAAGGAAAACCAAACGGAGTCCAATTGACCTGAAACTTCACGGAACTCGTTTTTGGAAGGAAAGAAGCCTAGAAGACTTGGAGTGCACGTCGGGGGATCTGCGAGGAGGTCACGAGGCAGGGGGCGTGCCCACCCCCCTGGGCGCGCCCTCCACCCTCGTGAGCCCCTCGTGCCCCCCTGACGTACTTCTTCCGCCTATATATCTTCATATACCCTAAAAATATCCGTGGAGCACAATAGACCGGGAGTTCCGCCGCCAGAAGCCTCTGTAGCCACCGAAAACCAATCTAGACCCGTTCCGGCACCCTGCCGGAGGGGGAATCCTTCTTCGGTGGCCATCTTCATCATCCCGGTGCTCTCCATGACAAGGAGGGAGTAGTTCTCCCTCGGGGTTGAGGGTATGTACCAGTATCTATGTGTTTGATCTCTCTCTCTCTCTTGTGTTCTTGAGATGATACGATCTTGATGTATCGCGAGCTTTGCTATTATATTTGGATCCTATGATGTTTCTTCCCCCCCCCCCTCTACTCTCTTGTAATGAATTGAGTTTCCCCTTTGAAGTTATCTTATCGGATCGAGTCTTTAAAGATTTGAGAACACTTGATGTATGTCTTGCCGTGGATACCTGTGGCGACAATGGGATATCACATGATTCACTTGATGTATGTTTTGGTGACCAACTTGCGGGTTCCGCCCATGAACCTATGCATAGGGTTTTTTGACCTGGCCTATGCATAGGGGTTGGCACACGTTTTGGTCGTGATTCTCCGGTAGAAACTTTGGGGCACTCTTTAAGGTTCTATGTGTTGGTTGAATAGATGAATCTGAGATTGTGTGATGCATATCGTATAATCATACCCACGGATACTTGAGGTGACATTAGGGTTTTGGTTGAGTTGTGTCTTAAGGTGTTATTCTAGTATGAACTCTAGGGCTGTTTGTGACACTTATAGGAATAGCCCAACGGATTGATTGGAAAGAATAACTTTGAGGTGGTTTCATACCCTACCATAGTCTCTTCGTTCGTTCTCCGCTATTAGTGACTTTGGAGTGATTCTTTGTTGCATGTTGAGGGATAGTTATGTGATCCAATTATGATATTATTGTTGAGGGAACTTACACTAGCGAAAGTATGAACCCTAGGCCTTGTTTCAACGCATTGCAATACCGTTTACGCTCACTTTTATCATTAGTTACCTTGCTGTTTTTATAATTTCAGATTACAAATACTTTTATCTACCGTCCATATACCACTTGTATCACCATCTCTTCGTCGAACTAGTGCACCTATACAATTTATCATTGTATTGGGTGTGTTGGGGACACAAGAGACTCTTTGTTATTTGGTTGCAGGGTTGCTTGAGAGAGACCATCTTCATCCTACGCCTCCTACAGATTGATAAACCTTAGGTCATCCACTTGAGGGAAATTTGCTGCTGTCCTACAAACCTCTGCACTTGGAGGCCCAACAACGTCTACAAGAAGAAGGTTGTGTAGTAGACATCAAGCTCTTTTCTGGCGCCGTTGCCGGGGAGGCGAGGAAAGCGGCACTAACACACCGTCAACTAAGTTCTTTTTTGGCGCCGTTGCCGGGGAGGTGAGTGCTTGAAGGTATATCTTTAGATCTTGCAATCGAGTCTTTTAGTTTCTTGTTTTATCACTAGTTTAGTTTGTAAAAGAAAATTACAAAAAAATGGAATTGAGTTTGTCTCATACGCTTCACCTTTTAATATCTTTCGTGAGTATGATGGAAATGATAATTGTGCTCAAGTGCTACAAGAAGAAATCTATAAAATGTTTGGCACTAAATATTTGCATGATGAGCATGATTGCAATGTTGTTAGTATGAATTCCTTGAATATCCATGATGCTAATGATATGCAAAGCCACAAGCTTGGGGAAGCTATGTTTGATGAAGATGATATTTTTTGTCCCCCAAATTTTGACGAGCAAATTTATTATGATGAGAGCATGTCTCCTATCTATGATGATTATTGTGATGACACGTATGCTTTAAATAATAATGATAACCATGAAACTTGTCATCTTGATCTTAATTTTCAATCACATGATAGTTATTTCGTTGAGTTTGCTCCCACTATTATTCATGAGAAGAATTTTGCTTGTGTGGAGAGTAGTAAATTTTCTATGCTTGTAGATCATGAAAAGAATGCTTTAGGTGCTGGTTATATTGTTGAATTCATTCATGATGCTACTGAAAATTATTATGAGGGAGGAACATATGCTTGTAGGAATTGCAATAATATCAAGTTTCCTCTCTATGTTCTTAAAGTTTTGAAGTTATGCTTGTTTTACCTTCCTATGCAAGTTGATTCTTGTTCCCACAAGTTGTTTGATCACAAAATCCCTATGCATAGTAAGTGGGTTAGGATTAAATGTGCTAGTCATATTCTTCATGATGCTCTCTTTATATTTCAATTCTTATCTTTTATGTGAGCATCATTGAAATCATCATGCGTAGCTAGGGGCGTTAAATGATAGCGCTTGTTGGGAGGCAACCCAATTTTATTTTTGTTACTTGATTTTTGTTCCTGTTTAGTAATAAATAATTCATCTAGCCTCTGTTTAGATGTGGTTTTACGCTTTTAATTAGTGTTTGTGCCAAGTAGAACATTTGGGAAGACTTGGGTGAAGTCTTTATGATCATGCTATAAAAAACAGAAACTTTAGCGCTCACGAGAACTGCTGCATTTTTATTTGGAGAGTGATATTTAGTTAATTATTTTTGAAGATGATTAATATATAAATTCCTAAAGTCCAGCAATTTATTTGAGAATTTTATGAGTTCCAGAAGTATACGTTTGATTCAGATTACTACAGACTGTTCTGTTTTTGACAGATTCTGTTTATCGTGTGTTGTTTGCTTATTTTGATGAATCTATGGCTAGTAAAATAGTTTATTAACCATAGAGAAGTTGGAATAAAGTAGGTTTAACACCAATATAAATAAAGAATGAGTTCATTATAGTACCTTGAAGTGGTGATTTATTTTCTTATACTAACGGAGCTTACGAGTTTTCTGTTAAGTTTTGTGTTGTGAAGTTTTCAAGTTTTGGGTAAGGATTCGATGGACTATGGAATAAGGAGTGGCAAGAGCCTAAGCTTGGGGATGCCCAAGGCACCCCAAGTTAATATTCAAGGACAACCAAGAGCCTAATCTTGGGGATGCCCCGGAAGGCATCCCCTCTTTCGTCTTTGATCATCGGTAACTTTACTTGGAGCTATATTTTTATTCACCACATGATATGTGTTTTGCTTGGAGCGTCAATTTATTTTGTTAGGATTTGCTTTATGTTATTTAGAACAATGTTTTGCATCTTTTATTTCAACAAAAGTGGCATTGATAGCCTTTAC
The DNA here is from genome assembly GCF_002162155.2 of Triticum dicoccoides. Lineage (NCBI taxonomy): Eukaryota > Viridiplantae > Streptophyta > Magnoliopsida > Poales > Poaceae > Triticum > Triticum dicoccoides. The sequence continues at coordinate 624,516,425 of NC_041382.1, forward strand.
TATGCCTATGTTACAAGTATACATGTTGCTGTTTGAAAACAGAAAGTTTACCGCTGTTGCAATAATTCCCTAGAAAAGTAAGAATGTGATAAAATGTTGAAACCTTTTGAATATTAAGCTCTGATAAATTTACTACAGTGGGAATTTTATTTCATAATTTTTGGAGCTAGGGAAGTATGGATGTTGATGCATTATTTACAGACTATCCTGTTTAGGCAGATTGCTGTTATGTTTGCATATGATTGCTTCTTTAATGATTCTATTTGAGGATAGGACTATGAAATATGCAGAGGACTTTAGTATGCAATGTTGAATAATAATTTTAGTGATTTTCTACAGTAGAGTATGATAAGGTTTTGGCAATGGTTTATACTAACTTATCTCACAAGTCCTTGTTGAGTTTTGTGTGGATGAAGCTTTTGAGATTTAGGGAGACCGTGATATGAGAGGAATTAAGGAGACACAAAAGCTCAAGCTTGGGGATGCCCAAGGCACCCCAAGATAATATTTCAAGAAGTCTCAAGCATCTAAGCTTGGGGATGCCTCGGTTGGCATCCCACCTTTCTTCTTCAACAATTATTGGTTAGTTTCGGTCGATCCTAAGTTTTTTTTGCTTCTTCACATGATCTCTGCCATTCTTAGAATGTCATTTTATTTTGCTTTGCTTGCTGTTTGAATATAATACCAATATCTTAAATTATTAAATGTTAGAGAGTGTTCACATAGTTGCATAATTATTCGACTACTCATTGATCTTCACTTATATCTTTCGGAGTAGTTTGTCGTTTGCTCTAGTGCTTCACTTATATCTTTTAGAGCATGGTGGTAGTTTTATTTTGAAGAAATAGATGAGCTCTCATGCTTCACTTATATTATTTTGAGAGTTTTAAATAGCATGGTAATTTGCTTAAAATCCTAATATGCTAGGTATACAAGATTAGTAAAAACTTTCATATAGAGTATTGAATACTAAGAGAAGTTTGATGCTTGATGATTGTTTTGAGATATGGAGGTAATAATATCAAAGTTGTGCTAGTTGAGTAGTTGTGAATTCGAGAAGTGCTTGTGTTGAAGTTTGCAAGTCCCGTAGCATGCACGTATGGTAAACGTTGTGTAACAAATTTGAAACATGAGGTGTTATTTGATTGTCCTCCTTATGAGTGGCGGTCGGGGACGAGCAATGGTCTTTTCCTACCAATCTATCCCCCTAGGAGCATGCGCGTAGTGCCGAGGTTTTTGATGACTTGTAGATTTTTGCAATAAGTATGTGAGTTCTTTATGACTAATGTTGAGTCCATGGATTATACGCACTCTCACCCTTCCATCATTGCTAGCCTCTTCGGTACCGTGCATTGCCCTTTCTCACATTGAGAGTTGGCGCAAAATTCGCCGGTGCATCCAAACCCCGTGATATGATACGCTCTTTCACACATAAACCTCCTTATATCTTCCTCAAAACAGCCACCATACCTACCTATTATGGCATTTCCATAGCCATTCCGAGATATATTGCCATGCAACTTTCCACCATTCCGTTCATCATGACACATTCATCATTGTCATATTGCTTAGCATGATCATGTAGTTGACATAATATTTGTGGCAAAGCCACCGTTCATAATTCTTTCATACATGTCACTCTTGGTTCATTGCATATCCCGGTACACCGCTGAAGGCATTCATATAGAGTCATCTTTGTTCTGGTATCGAGTTGTAATCATTGAGTTGTAAATAAATAGAATTGTGATGATCATCATTATTAGAGCATTGTCCCAAGTGAGGAATAAAAAAAGAGAGAAAGGCCATAAAAAGAGAAGCCCCAAAAAAAGAGAAAGGCCATAAAAAAGAGAAGGCCCAAAAAAATGAGAGAAAAAGAGAGAAGGGACAATGTTACTATCCTTTTACCACACTTGTGCTTCAAAGTAGCACCATGATCTTCATAGTAGAGAGTCTCTCATGTTATCACTTTCATATACTAGTGGGAATTTTTCATTATAGAACTTGGCGTGTATATTCCAACAATGGGCCTCCTCAAGTGCCCTAGGTCTTCGTGAGCAAGCAAGTTGGATGCACACCCACTAGTTTCTTTTGTTGAGCTTTCATACATTTATAGCTCTAGTGCATCCGTTGCATGGCAATCCCTACTCCTTGCATTAACATCAATCGGTGGGCATCTCCATAGCCAATTGATTAGCCTCGTTGATTAATAATACTTCAAGCATACTAATTAAGCTTGGGGATGCTGATACGTCTCCATCATGATTTCTCCATTTTTGATTGCTCTATAATTTATAGCTCTATAATTTTTGATTGCTCCATTTTTTATTGCTCTATAATTTATAGCTCTATAATTTATACGTCTCCATGATGATTTCTCCATTTTTGATTTCTCCATGATGATTTCTCCATTTATAGCTCTATAATTTTTGATTGCTCCATGCTATATTATCTACTTTTTTTGGCAATATTGGGCTTTATTATCCACTTTTATATTATTTTTGGGACTAACCTATTAACCCAGTGCCAGTTTCTGTTTTTACCCTGTTTTAGGGTTTCGAATCAACGGAAAACCAAATGGAGTCCAATTGACCTGAAACTTCAAGGAACTCTTTTTTGTAAGGAAAGAAGCCCAGAAGACTTGGAGTGCATGTCGGGGGATCTGCGAGGAGTTCACGAGGCAGGGGGGCGCGCCCACCCCCCCTGGGCGCTCCCTCCAACCTCGTGAGCCCCTCGTGGCCCCCCTGACGTACTTCTTCGGCCTATATATCTCCATATACCCTAAAAACATCCATGGAGCACAATAGATCGGGAGTTCCGCCGCCAGAAGCCTCCGTAGCCATCAAAAACCAATCTAGACCCGTTCCGGCACCCTGCCGGAGGGGGCAATCCTTCTCCGGTGGCCATCTTCATCATCCCGGTGCTCTCCATGATGAGAAGGGATTAGTTCTCCCTCGGGGCAGAGGGTATGTACCAGTGGCTATGTGTTTGATCTCTCTCTCTCTCTCTCTCTCTCGTGTTCTTGAGATGATACAATCTTGATGTATCGCGAGCTTTGCTATTATATTTGGATCCTATGATGTTTCTTCCCCCCTCTACTCTCTTGTAATGAATTGAGTTTCCCCTTTGAAGTTATCTTATCGGATTGAGTCTTTAAATATTTGAGAACACTTGATGTATGTCTTGCCGTGGATATCTATGGTGACAATGGGATATCACGTGATTCATTTGATGTATGTTTTGGTGACCAACTTGTGGGTTCCGCCCATGAACCTATGCATAGGGGTTGGCACACGTTTTCGTCGTGATTCTCCGGTAGAAACTTTGGGGCACTCTTTGAGGTTCTATGTGTTGGTTGAAAAGATGAATCTGAGATTGTGTGATGCATATCGTATAATCATACCCACGGATACTTGAGGTGACATTAGGGTTTTGGTTGATTTGTGTCTTAAGGTGTTATTCTATTACGAACTCTAGGGCTGTTTGTGTCACTTATAGGAATAGCCCAACGGATTGATTGGAAAGAATAACTTTGAGGTGGTTTTGTACCCTACCATAATCTCTTCGTTCGTTCTCCGCTATTAGTGACTTTGGAGTGACTCTTTGTTGCATGTTGAGGGATAGTTATGTGATCCAATTATGATATTATTGTTGAGGGAACTTACACTAGCGAAAGTATGAACCCTAGGCCTTGTTTCAACGCATTGCAATACCATTTACGCTCACTTTTATCATTAGTTACCTTGCTGTTTTTATAATTTCAGATTACAAATACTTTGATCTACCATCCATATACCACTTGTATCACCATCTCTTCGCCGAACTAGTGCACCTATACAATTTACCATTGTATTGGGTGTGTTGGGGACACAAGAGACTCTTTGTTATTTGGTTGCAGGGTTGCTTGAGAGAGACCATCTTCATCCTATGCCTCCTACGGATTGATAAACCTTAGGTCATCCACTTGAGGGAAATTTGCTACTGTCCTACAAACCTCTGCACTTGGAGGCCCAACAACGTCTACAAGAAGAAGGTTGTGTAGTAGACATCAGAGACTTGCCGGTAACGAGGTTGAACTAGGTATTGAGATATCGATGATCGAATCTCGGGAAAGTAACATACCGATGACAAAGGGAACAACATATGTTGTTATGCGGTTTGACTGTAACATCCCAAATTTTCAATTTGGAATGTTATACATTAGATCATCATGCATATCATATTTTATTTTGCTTTTGGTTTTGATCCTAGAAAATACTAAGCAACTCAAGGACCCACGGAGAGAGTTGGGGATTTCGTTATTTACATATTTGAGTTTTCTCAAATTTTGTAAACAGGATCATTTGATTTTATTTATTTTATCATCACTTATTTCTATTACAAAAAAATGAGAGAGGGGATAAAATGAGTTTCCCAAAATATAGAAATATTGAAGATTTAATAAAAAAATCAAATAAGTTTTATTTCAGAGTTTTTCGGTATTTTTATTTGAATTTAGGAAAAATGCGCGTTTTCCAAAATTGCATTTAGGGCCCAAATAAATGTTCACTTTATCGGGCTTGATTTTAGAAACCCGGAAAAATTTATTTCGTGATTTTTGGAGTCCGTTTAGTATTTCTTTTTATTTTTCTTCCGAGCGTAATTATTTAAAAAAAACACGGAACCGACTATTGGCCGTACTCGGCCAGGACACCGCCGGCCGAGGCCTTTATAAGGCGCTGCCCCAGCCCGAGAGCCCAGTCCCGCGCCCGAAACCCTAGCTAGCCGCCGCCCCAGCCGCCGCCGCCGACTCGCCAGAGTTGCACGTCGCCCGAGGTTCGCCGCCTCGACTTCCGTGCCGTTTTAAAAAAAATCCGTTCGTCGTTTTTCTTTTTCGTCGGATTTTTCCGCGGTTATTTTCTGATCGCGATTTCTGATCCGATTTTCATTTTAGTATAACTTTTCGCTCGTTTATCGGAATCAGGCGATTCAAGCGCCTGGAGTTTCGTCTCGAAACCCTCTTTCCGAATAATCAACTTAAACAAGTTTTTGCTACTGTAAAATTTGATCTAGATCCAGATTACTAGAACGAAGTTGTTTTCTTCCGCCATTTGTTTTCTTTTGCTTCGTTCGATTTGATTCTTTTGCAAACCAGGGTTCTTAAGTTGAACTTTCTGGTTAGATCTTCTATTTGAGTTTTACCTGTGCATTATATGAGTACTTATTGTATGCTTGTTGTTTGTCTGCGATAGAATACCCGGAGTGCGCCGCCTGTTACTTTGAATCTCTAGGTTTCACGGATCATCAGCAAGGCAAGTAACACTTTGATCATACCTTTTTCTACAACCCAGTTTTATTGCATTAAATCAATCCTCACACATTGCATGATTAGGATCTAATTAAATTGTGGGATGGGAAGTAGATGAGGTAGTACCTATTACCTGTTTATTATCAAACCTTTGGGAGTTACTTCTACGTTTGCTTATTATGCCATGCTATGCTAGTAGACGTGGATTGGGTGAGTGATATCCATGACAGATGTGAGATTGTTAATTAATGGTTTATCTAAGGTGGCAACCTAACACACATCTGGGTGGATTGAGGCACCTGGGTATTCCAGGACTTGCCTGTTTTTATTTTGGACCGCCACCCAGGCTCAAAGGGATCATGAGATTATTCATACTAGAAACTTCCGTGTGCAGCCACAAGCCATTATGGGCTCTGGCATAGTTGATTAAGTTGTGCGAACTCTTACAGTGGTAGACTAGCAGATGTAGGGGATGTAGGTGGTACGGTCTACCCAATCGTAAGGTGCTAGCGCTTCTGAAAGACTATGTCTCGGTCATCCGTCTTCTCAAACATCATGTAGTGCGAGAAAACAAACGGAGGCGATCGAGTCTTGTGGGGAAAAGTGCGCAAACCTCTGCAGAGTGTAACAAACTAATCATGGTTAGCCGTGTCCCCGGTAATGGACATCTTGAGTATCTAGTACCTGGATTTTCATGTGAATCTCAACATGTTACTCTAAAGTTAATTTGTTGGGTTTTAATGATGTACTTAATTGGGATTGAGAATGCTGTCAACCATTCTCAATGTTTAACAACCACCATGATAGTAATTAATTTTATTCCTTTGAAGTAGGGAAAAATTGGCTTTACACAAAAACTGTAACCATAGAGCTTTCCACCAGCCAAATATGCATATAGTATAGCTGTTGCATTCCATTACTCTCTCTATATGTTACCTTGCCAGCATATTCCATGTGCTGACCCGTTTTCGGGCTGCAACGTTAATGTTGCAGACTTTTCAGACAACGATTAAGGAGTTTTTAGGTCATGGTTCTATACTCAGTGATGCCGTTGGAGTTGATGGACTCACCTATCTTCCAAGCCTTCCGCTGTTATCATTATTAGATGGCCTTAAGCCATATTTATTGTAATAAGTTCTCTTTTGAGACATTCGATGTAATAAGTGTGTGATTGCTACTCTGCTATAAATCCTCCGAGTACTGTGTGGTGTCAGCATTACTGATCCAGGGATGACACCGGAGCACAGAGATCAGACTGTTTGAGGTCTGGTCGCTACAGAGATGGTATCAGAGCACACGCTGACTGTAGGACATGACCACCAAGCTAAAGACCTAGATCACTACCCCCTCTCTTCTCTTCTGACTTCTCATCTCTTCTACTCTTTAGGATGGCGGATGCAAGGAACAAGTTCACACAACCAGATGAAGATACACCCTTTGGACGCCACTTGAAGGAAGTCACTAGATACCTGAACATAGGAATACCAAGCTTCACGGGAACCTACAAGGCCACTTTACCTGAAGAAGAGCGTTGGATGATTCAAGTTCAAGTTCCAGGAAGGACGTTCATGCCCATCACTGAGCCCATAGAGTTTTCTTTTGATGCACCAACTTGGAGTCTAGGAAAGAGTATGGCAGCTCACATCGCCATGGGACACATTGGAGAAGTCTACCACAAGGATCTCAAGGATACTATCTACCAGATTTGCGGACGCCGAGATGAACACTGGGAGATGATCAGCACCAGGAAAGATAGATGAACTGCAGCTTTTATTCCGGAGTTAAATCAGCACATTCAACGACAGGAGAATCAGATGTGCGACGACATGATAGATCTGAAGAAGGCTAAGACTAGAATCAAGGAACTAGAGGAAGAACTCAAGGCTACATGCGAAGATTATGAAGAAGAAATTGAAGTATTGGTGGATAAGAATGCCGACCTAACTATGAAGCTAGCAATATTTATGAGAGGCCCGACACCAGTAGATGAAGACGAAGAACCCAAGGAGATTAGCCCGGAAGACTACATCATCATCGACGGCACCGACTCGGAACAAGATAGTAGCAATGACGACTATGTTGATGAAGCAGGAGCAGATATCATGGAGTCTACAACCGTAGAATATTTCTAGTAGACCACCTCATCAGTAGTAGTAGTCCACCATGTAAATATAGTAGTCCGAGCACTTTGCGATAGCTAGATCGATTGAATGCCTTTGTTTGTTTGTTTGAGTGAAGTGAATTGTTTGCTTTTGTCTCATGTGCATATGGGTAGTGTTTTCTCTTTAGACCCCCTCTATTATTATATCTCGTCTTTTCTAAACCCTCAGATGCCTCCGAGACGTGACCCCGGATTTGCCTTTCCGCTGGAGCTCACTCAGTTGATCCAGCAGCAGAACACTTTGATGCAGTTGCTAGTTCAGAATCAGAATCAGGGGAACAACAACAACCCACCACCACCACCTGTTGACCACTTAGCCCGTTTTCTTAGGCTAAATCCGCCGGTGTTTTCCAGTAGCACCGAGCCGATAGTAGCAGATGATTGGCTCCGCAAGATAGCTAGGGAGTTGACCACAACAGGATGCATAGATGCGGAGAAGGTTAAGTTTGCCGCACATCAGTTAGAAGGACCCGCAGCATCTTGGTGGGAGAATTTCACAGCCACTTTCCCAGTCGACACTGTCACATGGGACCAGTTTCAGCAGGCTTTTCGTATTGCCCATGTTTCAGCAGGAGCTATGGCCATGAAGAAGCGTGAGTTTCGTAACTTGCGCCAAGGAGGACGGACAGTTGGCCAGTATGTGGAGGAGTTTAGTAAACTAGCACGTTATGCCCCAGATGACGTTGCTACGGATGCAGCTAACCAGGAGAAATTCCTGGAAGGACTGAATGATGAGTTGAGTATGCAGTTGATGGTAGCCACCTTCAACAACTACCAGGAGTTGGTAGATCGTGCTCTTATGATTGAAGGAAAGCAGCAGCAAATTGAGAACCGCAAGAGGAAGTATGGACAAGGAAAGTATAATTCAGGAGCTCAGCAGAAGCCATGTTTTACCCCTAGGCCGGGAGGACATTTTCAGCATACCCATGGAGTAGGTAGCTCGCACAATCACAATGGCACCAGGAATGGTAATGGGAATGGAGGAAGCAATGGACAAAACCGCAACACCCCATCAACCCCAGCCAAGAAGGACTTGAGCCACGTCACTTGTTATAAGTGTTCGAAGCCAGGACATTATGCAAATGAATGTCCTGAAGGCCAAAATGGCAATGGAAGTTCTGGGAAGAAGCCGAACCCTTTCAATAGGGGACATGTGAACCACGTTAGCGTGGAGGAGGTTGAAGCTCAGCCCGATGCAGTAATAGGTAAGTTTTTGGTTAAGTCATTTACTGCACTCGTTCTTTTTAATACTGGTGCATCGCATTTATACATATCAAGGGGATTTGTGGATAAGTATAACCTACCAACCCAAGCCCTGAGGTCACCCATGTTAGTAACCTCGCCAGGAGCAGAGTATATGGCTAGTCTATGGTGTGATCGGTTACCATTAAGGATTGGTAACTATGTTTTTCCCTCAGACCTAGTAGTATTGGAATCTCAAGGATTGGATGTGATATTAGGCATGGATTGGTTATCAAAGTATGAAGGGAATATTGAGTGTGCTAGTAAGTCAATTTTGCTTACAACACCAGAAGGGAGAAGGATCAAGTATGTATCCCGGCATGTGCCAAAAAGGACACAAGTAAATTCCTTATCAGGAGTTGTGCAGGAGGAAGTACCAGTGGTAAAGGATTTTCCTGATGTATTTCCCGAAGAGTTGCCAGGCATGCCACCGGATAGAGACATTGAGTTTTTGATTGAGCTTTTGCCAGGCACTGGGCCAATATCAAAGAGACCATATAGGATGCTAGCAAAAGATTTGGTGGAAATTAAGAAGCAGATTAAGGAGTTACTGGATAAAGGTTACATTCGCCCAAGTTCTTCACCCTGGGGATCGCCAGTACTTCTAGTAGAGAAGAAGGATGGATCGTTAAGGATGGTTGTTGACTATCGAGGATTGAACGAAGTAACAATCAAGAACAAGTACCCACTACCAATGATCAATGACCTGTTTGATCGATTGCAAGGAGCTAAAGTATTTTCCAAGATCGATTTGCGATCAGGGTACCATCAGTTGAAGATTCGAGAACAGGATATTCCGAAGACAGCTTTTACCACCAGGTATGGGCTGTATGAGTATACTGTTATGTCATTTGGTCTGACTAACGCGCCTGCCTATTTTATGAACATGATGAACAAAGTGTTTATGGAGTTTTTGGATAAGTTCGTCGTAGTGTTCATTGATGATATCCTGGTATATTCGAAAAATGAAGAGGAGCATAACGAGCATTTGCGTTTGGCACTTGGAAAGCTCAGAGAACACCAATTATATGCCAAGTTCAGCAAATGTGAGTTTTGGTTGAAGGAAGTAGGATTCCTCGGACACGTTATATTCGGAGAAGGTATAGCAGTAGATCCCGCTAAAGTTGAAACCGTGACAAAGTGGGAAAGCCCCAACAATAGTTGGAGAGATCCGGAGTTTTCTTGGACTCGCAGGATACTACCGGAGATTTATTGAGAACTTCTCAAAGATTGCGAAGCCTATGATGGAGTTGCTGAAGAAGGATACTAAGTTCAAATGGACTGAGGAGTGTGAGGCTAGTTTCCAGGAGTTGAAGAAACGCTTGGTTACCTCACCGGTGTTGATTTTGCCAGATCATACCAAGGATTATGAGGTGTATTGCGACGCTTCACGTCGAGGACTTGGAGCGGTGCTTATGCAGGAAGGGAGAGTTGTTTCATATGCTTCAAGACAACTAAAGCCTCACGAATTGAATTACGCTACACATGATTTGGAGTTAGCAGCCGTAGTGCATGCCTTGAAGACATGGAGACATTTCCTCATTGGAAATCATTGTGAGGTGTACATGGATCACAAGAGTTTGAAGTACATTTTCACACAGAAGGAGTTGAACCTCAGACAAAGGAGATGGTTGGAGCTCATCAAGGATTATGATATGAGATTGCATTATCATCTCGGGAAGGCTAATGTAGTAGCTGATGCATTAAGCCGCAAGAGCCATGTCAATACGTTAATGACGGGAGAAATACCCAAGGAGTTAGCAGAAAATCTTCGTGAACTATGTGTGGAAATAGTTCCGAGAGGCTATGTAGCAACGTTGGAAATTCAGTCAACTTTGATGGATAGAATCAGAGAAGCTCAAAAAACTGACAAAGAGATTGCCGCTATAAAGGAGAAACTGAGCAAAGGAAAAGCTAAAGGATTTCGTGAGGATGAGCACGACACCCTATGGTTTGAAGATCGTGTTTATATACCCAATGACCCGGAGATCAGAAAGTTGATTCTGCAAGAGGCACATGATTCACCGTATTCGATTCACCCAGGAAATACCAAGATGTATTTGGATTTGAAAGATATTTTCTGGTGGACCGGAATGAAGAAGGATATTGCGGAGTATGTAGCAGTTTGTGACGTATGTCAGAGAGTAAAGGCAGAACATCAAAAGCCAGCAGGATTGTTGCAACCATTGCCGATACCCGAATGGAAGTGGGATAAGCTAGGTATGGATTTTATCACGGGATTACCAAGGACTCGTTCAGGCTATGACTCGATTTGGGTTGTAGTTGATCGATTGACGAAGGTAGCTCATTTCATCCCAGTAAAGACCACTTACACCAGTGCTAAGTTGGCAAAGATATACATGACCAGGATCGTATGTTTGCATGGAGTTCCGAGGAGCATCGTATCAGATAGAGGAACCCAATTTACCTCAAAGTTCTGGAAGCAGTTGCATGAGACTTTGGGTACTAGGCTAGAATTTAGTACAACTTTTCATCCACAGACAGATGGACAGACCGAGCGAGTCAATCAGATTTTGGAGGACATGCTGAGAGCTTGTGCGCTAGATTATGGATCTAGTTGGGACGATAATTTGCCATATGCAGAGTTCTCTTATAATAATAGCTATCAGACCAGTTTGAAGATGGCCCCTTTCGAAGCTCTGTACGGAAGGAGGTGCAGGACACCGTTGTCATGGGACGAAGTTGGAGATCGTCAGTTGTTTGGACCTGACTTGATTAAGGAGTCAGAATAGAAGGTGAAGTTGATTCGTGATAGGCTCAAGGTAGCCCAGTCCAGGCAGAAGAGCTACGCAGATTCTAAACGCAAGGAGACAGTTTACGAAGTCGGAGACAGAGCTTATCTTCGAGTATCCCCACTTCCCGGGATTAAGCGCTTTGGAGTTAAGGGGAAGTTAGCGCCACGATTTGTAGGGCCATATCGAGTTTTGGAGCGTATGGGAGAAGTGGCCTACAAGTTGGAATTGCCAGAAGGATTGACAGGAGTTCATGATGTGTTCCACGTTTCTCAGTTGAAGAAGTGTCACGCGGAGATGGCTGACATACCTTTGAGAGACATAGTGCCATTAGAAGCAATTCAGTTGGATAACAATTTGACCTATGAGGAGATACCAGTAAAGATTCTAGAGTTTGCCAGCCGAGTCACTCGCAGCAAAGTTATCAAGTTTTGCAAAGTTCAGTGGAGCCACCACACGGAGGATGAAGCCACCTGGGAGCGAGAGGAAGATTTGCTCAAGAACCACCCTCACCTATTTTCTAGCCAACCCGAATCTCGAGGGCGAGATTCATCTTAAGGGGGGTAGGTTTGTAACATCCCAAATTTTCAATTTGGAATGTTATACATTAGATCATCATGCATATCATATTTTATTTTGCTTTTGGTTTTGATCCTAGAAAATCCTAAGCAACTCAAGGACCCACGGAGAGAGTTGGGGATTTCGTTATTTACATATTTGAGTTTTCTCAAATTTTGTAAACAGGATCATTTGGTTTTATTTATTTTATGATCAATTATTTCTATTACAAAAAAATGAGAGAGGGAATAAAATGACTTTCCCAAAATATAGAAATATTGAGGATTTAGTAAAAAAATCAAATAAGTTTTATTTCGGAGTTTTTCGGTATTTTTATTTGAATTTAGGAAAATGCGCGTTTTTCAAAATTGCATTTAGGGCCCAAATAAATGTTCACTTTATCGGGCTTGATTTTAGAAACCAGGGAAAATTTATTTCGTGATTTTTGGAGTCCGTTTAGTATTTCTTTTTATTTTTCTTCCGAGCGTAATTATTTAAAAAAACGTGGAACCGACTATTGGCCGTACTCGGCCAGGACACTGCCGGCCGAGGCCTTTATAAGGCGCTACCCCAGCCCGAGAGCCCAGCCCCGCGCCCGAAACCCTAGCTAGCCGCCGCCCCAGCCGCCGCCGCCGCCGCCGCCGCTAGCCGCCGCCGCCGACTCGCCGGAGTTGCACGTCGCCCGAGGTTCCCCGCCTCGACTTCCGTGCTGTTTTTTAAATAAAAAAAATTCCGTTCGTCGTTTTTCTTTTTCGTCGGATTTTTCCGCGGTTATTTTCTGATCGCGATTTCTGATCCGATTTTCGTTTTAGTATAACTTTTCGCTCGTTTATCGGAATCAGGCGATTCAAGTGCCTGGAGTTTCGTCTCGAAACCCTCTTCCAAATAATCAACTTAAACAAGTTTTTGCTACTGTAAAATTTGACCTAGATCCAGATTACTAGAACGAAGTTGTTTTCTTCCACCGTTTGTTTTCTTTTGCTTCGTTCGATTTGATTCTTTTGCAAACCAGGGTTCTTAAGTTGAACTTTCTGGTTAGATCTTCTATTTGAGTTTTACCTGTGCATTAGATGAGTACTTATTGTATGCTTGTTGTTTGTCTGCGATAGAATACCCGGAGTGCGCCGCCTGTTACTTTGAATCTCTAGGTTTCGCGGATCATCAGCAAGGCAAGTAACACTTTGATCATACCTTTTTCTACAACCCAGTTTTATTGCATTAGATCAATCCTCACACATTGCATGATTAGGATCTAATTAAATTGTGGGATGGGAAGTAGATGAGGTAGTACCTATTACTCCCTCCGTCCGGAAATACTTGTCATCAAAATGAATAAAAGAGGATGTATCTAGACGTATTTTAGTTATCGATACATCTCTCTTTATCAATTTTGATGACAAGTATTTTCGGACGGAGGGAGTACCTATTTATTATCAAACCTTTGGGAGTTACTTCTACGTTTGCTTATTATGCCATGCTATGCTAGTAGACGTGGATTGGGTGAGTGATATCCATGACAGATGTGAGATTGTTAATTAATGGTTTATCTAAGGTGGCAACCTAACACACATCTGGGTGGATTGAGGCACGTGGGTATTCCAGGACTTGCCTGTTTTTATTTTAGAGCGCCACCCAGGCTCAAAGGGATCATGAGATTATTCATACTAGAAACTTCCGTGTGCAGCCACAAGCCATTATGGGCTCTGGCATAGTTGATTAAGTTGTGCGAACTCTTACAGTGGTAGACTAGCAGATGTAGGGGATGTAGGTGGTACGGTCTACCCGATCGTAAGGTGCTAGCGCTTCTGAAAGACTATGTCTCGGTCATCCGTCTTCTGAAACATCATGTAGTGCGAGAAAGCAAACGGAGGCGATCGAGTCTTGTGGGGAAAAGTGCGCAAACCTCTGCAGAGTGTAACAAACTAATCATGGTTAGCTGTGTCCCCGGTAATGGACATCTTGAGTATCTAGTACCTGGATTTTCATGTGAATCTCAACATGTTACTCTAAAGTTAATTTGTTGGGTTTTAATGATGTACTTAATTGGGATTGAGAATGCTGTCAACAATTCTCAATGTTTAATAACCACCATGATAGTAATTAATTTTATTCCTTTGAAGTAGGGAAAAATTGGCTTTACGCAAAAACTGTAACCATAGAGCTTTCCACCAGCCAAATATGCATATAGTATAGCTGTTGCATTCCATTACTCTCTCTATGTGTTACCTTGCCAGCATATTCCATGTGCTGACCCGTTTTCGGGCTGCAACGTTAATGTTGCAGACTTTTCAGACGACGATTAAGGAGTTTTTAGGTCATGGTTCTATACTCAGTGATGCCGTTGGAGTTGATGGACTCACCTATCTTCCAAGCCTTCCGCTGTTATCGTTATTAGATGGCCTTAAGCCATATTTATTGTAATAAGTTCTCTTTTGAGACATTCAATGTAATAAGTGTGTGATTGCTACTCTTCTATAAATCCTCCGAGTACTGTGTGGTGTCAGCATTACTGATCCAGGGATGACACCGGAGCACAAAGATCAGACTGTTTGAGGTCTGGTCGCTACATTGATAGATAAAGATCTTCGTAGAATATGTAGGAAACAATATGAGCATACAAGTTCCGCTATTGATTATTGACCGGAGATGAATCTCGGTCATGTCTACATAGTTCTCGAACCCATAGGGTCCGCACGCTTAACGTTCGGTGATGATCGGTATTATGAGTTTATGTGTTTTGATGTACCGAAGGTAGTTTGGAGTCCCAGATATGATCACGGACATGACGGGGAGTCTCGGAAAGGTCGAGACATAAAGATTGATATATTGGAAGGCTATGTTTGGACATCGGAATGGTCCAGGGTGAGTTCATGCATTTACCAGAGTACCGGGGGGTTACTGGAACCCCCCGGGGAGTATATGGGCCTTATTGGGCTTTAGTGGAAGAGAGGAGAGTAAGGCCAAGGTGGAGGGCGCGCCCCTCCTAGCCCAATCTGAGTTGGGTGGGGGGCTGGCCCCCTTCCTTCCCTCTTTCTCCCCCTTCCTTCTCTCCTACTCCAACAAGGGAAAGGGGGAATCCTACTCCCACCGCGAGTAGGACTCCCCCCTTGGGCGCGCCATAGAGGTCCGGCCCTCCCCCTCCTCCACTCCTTTATATACGGGGGAGGGGGCACCCCATAGACACATAAGTTGATCTCTTAGTCGTGTGTGGTGCCCCCCTCCACAGATTTCCACCTCGGTCATATCGTTATAGTGCTTAGGCGAAGCCTTGCGTTGGTAACTTCATCATCACCATCATCACGCCGTCGTGCTGACGAAGCTCTCCCTCGACACTCAGCTGGATCTAGAGTTTGTGGGACGTCACCGAGCTAAACGTGTGCAGATCGCGGAGGTGCCGTACCTTCGGTGCTAGGATCGGTCGGATCGTGAAGACGTACGACTACATCAACCGCGTTGTCATAACGCTTCCGCTTATAGTCTACGAGGGTACGTAGACAACACTCTCCCCTCTCGTTGCTATCCATCACCTAGATGGATCTTGCGTGTGCATAGGATTTTTTTTGAAATTACTGCGTTCCCCAACACCTAGTGCATCGGGTCCAATGAAAATCTTTTGTGACATTACTGGAGCAATTTGCCTTGGCAGATGAATCCAGATTTCACAAAAGAACCAAACACATCAAGAGATGCTTTAACTCCATCCGTGATCAAGTCAAGGAGGGAGACATAGAGATTTTCAAAATACATATGGATCTGAATGTGGCAGACCCGTTGACTAAGCCTCTTCCACAAGCAAAACATGATCAGCACCAAGACTCCATGGGTGTTAGAATCATTACAATGTAATCTAGATTATTGACTCTAGTGCAAGTGGGAGACTGAAGGAAATATGCCCTAGAGGCAATAATAAAGTTGTTATTCTATATTTCCTTATATCATGATAAATATTTATTATCCATGCTAGAATTGTATTAACCAGAAACTTAATACATGTGTGGATACATAGACAAAACACCGTGTCCCTAGTAAGCCTCTACTAGACTAGCTCGTTAATCAAAGATGGTTAAGTTTCCTAACCATATACATGTGTTGTCATTTGATGAACGGGATCACATCATTAGGAGAATGATGTGATGGAGAAGAACCATCCATTAGCTTAGCATATTGATCGTTCAGTTTTATTTCTATTGCTTTCTTCATGTCATATACATATTCCTTTGACTATGAGATTATGCAACTCCCGGATACCGGAGGAATACCTTGTGTGCTATCAAATGTCACAAATTAACTGAGTGATTATAAAGATGCTCTACAAGTATCTCCAAAGGTGTTTGTTGGGTTGGCATAGATCGAGATTAGGATTTGTCACTCCGGGTATCGGAGAGCTATCTCTAGGCCCTCTCGGTAATCCACATCATAAGAAGACTTGCAAGCAATGTGACTAATGAGTTAGTTGCGGGATGATGTATTACAGAATGAGTAAGGATACTTGTTAGAAACAAGATTGAACTAGGTATGAAGATACCGATGATCGAATCTTGAACAAGTAACATACCGATGATAAAGGGAATAATGTACGTTGTCTTTATAGTATGACCGATAAAGATATTCATAGAATATGTGGGGACCATTATGAGCATCCAGGTTCCGTTGTTGGTTATTGACCGGAGAGGTGTCTCGGTCATGTCTACATAGTTCTCGAACCCGTAGGGTCCGCACGCTTAACGTTTGATGACGATTTTGTATTATATGAGTTATGTGATTTGGTGACCGAATGTTGTTCGGAGTCCCGGATGAGAATCATGGACATGACGAGGAGTCTTGAAATGGTCGATAGGTAAAGATTCATATATTGGATGATGATATTCGGACACCAGAAGTGTTCCGGGGGTACCGGGTACATATCGGGTCATCGGAAGGGGTTCCGGGCATCCCCCCAGGAACTACATGGGCCTAATGGGCCAAGAAGGGGACAGACTAGCCCCTAGGGGCTGGTGCGCCCCATGTAGGCCGAGATAAGGGGGGAGGAAAGAGGGGAAGAGAGAAAGGAGGGGGAGCAATTCGGCCTCCCCCTTCCTTCTCTCCTCCCTCCTCCTTCCTTCCCCCTCCGGATGAATATGGAAGGGGGAAGGCCGAATTGGGAGGCGCCCAAGTAGGATTCCTCCTACTTGGGGTGCCCCCTTGGCCGCCTCTCCTCCCCTCCAACCTATATATGTGTGTGGGGGGCACCGCTAGAACACAGATCAATAGTTGTTAGCCATGTGCGGCGCCCCCCTCCATAGTTTACGCCTTCGGTCATATTCACGTAGTGCTTAGGCGAAGCCCTGCGCGGATCACTTCACCATCACCGTCACCGCGCCGTCGTGCTGACGGAACTCTCCCTCGATACTTTGCTGGATCAAGAGTTCGAGGGATGTCATCGAGTTGAACGTGTGCAGAACTCGGAGGTGCCGTACGTTCGGTGCTTGATCGGTCGAGACGAGAAGAAGTTCGACTACATCAACCGCGTTGTCAAACGCTTCCGCTTTCGGTCTACGAGGGTACGTGGACACACTCTCCCCTTCTCGTTGCTATGCATCTCCTAGATAGATTTTGCATGAGCGTAGGAATTTTTTTGAAATTGCATGCTACGTTTCCCAACAATTACTTGTCAATGTCACTCATATGAAGAATTACCTTGCTACCTTCCGGTTTATTTTATGATCTGATGCATACCTTCAAGGGGAGTGTGTTTTATCTTCGTAATTATCTGTCGTCTTTCATTATGCTTCGCATTACATTCCATTCATTACCTATCCTTCGATGTGTTCTGTTTTGTCAACAATCGTCCCAAAAGGGGGAGATTGTTGGTGCAATATCTGCCTTCCCGTGTTTTGGAGATTGTTGAGAGAAACAGGTATGGACTGATTTGTTTGCAAGTGCACACAGAGAGAAATAGTCCATACAAAATCGAAGAGAATGTTGTCTCTGGTGCTAAGTTCATGGAACTTCACTGAAGTGTATCCGTGTTGCAGAGAATAATGAGCTACATCTATTGAATATTTGAAGACAAGAAGATTGATGTGATGGAGTTCAGCCCCTCGAAAGTTATTGCTGAAGCGAAGCAATTGGTTCGGTGTTGTTGTCCAAAGAAATTGACTGCAGCGAATGGAAGTCGAAGACAAAGTGAAGATGTAGTATTCATTTCGTTCTTGTTCTTTCATTTATTTGAGTCACAGGACCACCGTACTATTAAGACGGGTATAGGTTCTTGAAGCTTAGATCCGCTGTGGTGCTTAGCCCAAAACCTATGAAAGATGCGAGAGAAATCTCTATATGCTTCGAATGATTACCTGGCAGCAGTAGACGTTGTTCTTCGTGCTACAAGAGATATCCTTCGAACTAAGGAGTTAGCATTACTTGCTCCACAAGTAATGTTACCGTTGTGCTCCATTTCCCACAATTGGACTCGCGTCGTTCGGCCATTGGCTGCTCTACATGTCCAATTTGGTCATTTCCCTTCAGGGAAGGTTGCGGCTATAAATAGCCACCCCGCTCCAACGTTGTTCGTTGGTTGCACCGCTTAAGATTTCTGAGAAGATTGATTTGAGCATCCCCTCTCCGAGTGATTTGAGTTTAAGATCCACCGAGAGAAAAATCAAGAGCCCAAACTTAGACAGTGGTTGAGCATCACAGTAATTCTGAGTTAGAGTTCTTGTACCAATTACTCTTGAGAGTTGCACACTCTCTAGACGGATAGGTGTCGGCTCGAGTGTTGAAGAGTTGTTTTCTTCACCGAGCAAGATCTTCAACAACCAAGAGTGATTGTGGTTCACGAAGGCCGTCTGAAGGTTTGGAGATCACCGACAAGTATCTACCACGAGTGAAATCAACTAGAGTCTGGTCAACTCTGAGTTGAAGGAGAATAGGGCGAAGAGAGTTTATCCTCCGTGTTAAGTCACAACCCCTCCAACCAAACGTAGTCCTTTGGCAGAAGGGCAAACTGGTCTACCAAATCTCTCTGTCGCCATCGAGCACCACTGGTTCAATTTACTTCACTGCATTACTTTCAGCAGTTTTTATTCGTGCTCTGTGACGATAGTTTATCTGATAATTCATTCTCTTTTCCATATCTTTCGTTTCCATTTTGTTTTGTTTTTCCCTTCAACTATAATTTGTTTCCATAGTGTTGCACTCTCATCATTCAATTAAGTTGTCTTAGTCCTTGTCATCTTCCGTGTTGTGAACATTTACCTCATCGCAGTTATTTCTCGAAGTTATCTATTGCATACATTTGTTTGCATACTGCATTACCATTGCTATCATCAAGCCTGTTGTATCCTACGCCCACATCATTATTGCATCCTACATCGATACTTTTGTTCTTTAATAGTATGCTTGATTGAGTTCATTTCTACCGAACCTTATTTCCGCTGCTATGTTTGGGATCAGTTTAAAACATTCACAAGAATTTTTGAATCTGCCATTCACCCCCCTCTGGTCGATATACTCTCGGTCCTAACACATACGCACATACATTTATCCTATGATCGCACACATGTACGTCCAACCTCTATGAGCACCTCCGACAAACTGAGCCAGCACATCATCTTGAGATTGACGAAGTCACCACATACGCCTTTGTAGTCAACGGGAATGTCTCCTCCCACTGAATGCACATCGCCGGAAGGCCTGAAATAAGTTCATTAAATGTGAGCACCAATGTCAAGTCTGAAACTTGAACTCTGGTGAGCAGGGGATACCACTGTTCTCCTAACCCTCCAACCATAAGTTGGGTCGCAAAACATGAGAAACATGGCCAGAAAATGGTGCAAAATTTACCGTAAAATTAAAGAAAGAAAACATGACCTTTTTTGAAAGAAAAAAACAAGTGATCAAAGTTCTAGAATATTACGAAAATGAGTGTTTGTTGAGATAAAAGGCAGTAGCAGACAAATCATTATTCCATAAGTTTTCTACGACAACAGATGTTCAGAAAACCACTCAGCTGGCTTCAGATCAAGTAATTTTCTCATCCCTTGCTCAAACAGAATTCTTCAAGATGATGTACTCACTTCTGCCTCACATAGACATGAGGTACATGTCTCAACTGCTTCAGCTTGTTTGTTTTTCTCCTAAGCTTTTCCCCTTAATTTAGTGTTCGTAATCAAAATTCTGAAATCAACAGCCAAAGGATCTTCCAGATTGATAATGTGTGGGTTGATAAAAAATTGACTGTTTCTATGAGGCCTGGCTTCTGGATGAACCCACATACATTGGACTGCTACTCTAAAATGCTAAACACAGAGCAGCTAATTCGGGGAAGGCAGGGACTAATCCCAAAGCATGAGTCCATTATCCATATTGTTGGCATTGAGGACATGGTACTTTTCTTTTTATCCATCTGCATTTTTTTATTTTTGTGTTGCGATACTGCAAGTTTTTCAATCAAATGAGAACATTCAATACTCCTAATTATTCTCTATTCCCTTCTGGACAATTTAACAAATATAAAATAGACACATTTTTCATTTTCATTTTGTCCTAGCAATGCTGAAACTCTACTGACTGACCACATCATTTTTTTCCACGAGCTTCTCATGAGACCTATATTAAATCATTCAGACCCAATTTGTGCAGACATATTAAGTGAAGCAATTGTAGGGTTCAGCTTACAGAATGCAAACTTCGTAAGGACGTATCCTTGGAAACAAATCATTCAATAAAACTAATTATAATATACACTATTCAAGGAAATATTTTGAAATTTTCTAATATTCTCATGTTGTATATCTCTAATAGGTTCATCTACCTTGTTTCAATGACAAGCAGTGGATTCTAGTCACTATCAATTTAAGTACAAGGAGATTCTTTGACATAATGAATCCCGATGGATCTGGCAATGACAAATTCACTTCAATTATTGCTGTTGTAACTTCCAACTTCAAGACCTTACTTGCGAAAACATATCCCAATTGCATTGCATTCAACATAAAATAATTTGACGTTCGTCCCAGTTCCAAGAACTCATTTCAGGTAACACAAAAAGAGCATATATTGTCCACTTCATAATACTCCATTTCCACTCTATTTTACCAAGGACAACTATTTTTTTCACTCCAATTTTTTCCTTGCATACTTATTGTTTAATTTTCTGGGGGATTTGCTAATTTTTTTTCTTATCTGCAGATATGATACAAGCATATTTGTCTTGCAAATTTTGAAAACATACTGGGGAATGGGACTGTAAGTTCCCAACTGCTCTAACTCACAATCAATAGAGAGAGATCTATGTTTTATTTCTCCAAAAAATACACTACGAAACATATCTCAACAAGATTGATCCTGCCTAAGCGATTTTTTATGTGCAGCATGATCGTCATGCTCTAAGGGAAATTTTCCTGTTTGAAATTGCAATTTGCTCCACTGGGGAAGTTCAACTACCATTAGTCAAGGCTTTCCTGCAAAATCATGTTAGTTCCAACTATGTATTTGTAATCCAAATTACAAATACAAATATTTTTTAAACAAATTATCCTACTAAAACTAGTATGATGCAAACTTCTAACCAAATTTCTTTCCATTATTCTCATAGGGATTCTGGCTATTCAAGTAAAAAACAAAGATTTCGGCTTCTCAGCAGCTTCCACATCACCTTTCTTTACTCCAGCAAGTAAGATCCCATAAAAAAATTGAAAATCATTCCCAAATCAAATACAGAAAATTCAAAAGAAAAAGCTTCTTTTAAAAAAAAACACAAGCAGTGGTTTTTTCCCATCATACTTCCTGAATTTGGTTGTATTTTGTAATAGGATCAACATACAAGAACGACGCATTCTGCCCACAAATGGATTTGTTCTACAACTGAAAACAATTTTTGTTTGGTGGATTCTCATTGTACATGAATTTATAAATTCAACAATTTTTTTAACATGTTCTTGTTAAACGAACTTGTTCCTTCATCGAAACTGAATTCAGGATATTTATTTTTAGGTCTTCAAACAATTTGTCAGAAATAATATTACTCAGTTCATTCTCATAGTATCCATTTCTTAATCAAAAAGAAATTGTTGCCAACTTTCCTTTTTTATAAGAACTGGATTCATTTTTTTCCTTCTAGTTTTGCAGAAAAAAACATGACACAGTTTTTTTCTCAAACAGTTTTTTTTCTGTTCCAAATGTTTCCTAGCATGGAAATTTCACGCAACGTGAATGAAGAAAACAGTATTAGACATGACAGCATACATGAACGGGAAAAAATGTATTCGAACACGAAGAGAAACAGTATGCCCCTAGGAAAAGAACGGGCTTCATATTCAAAGCCCACTACGAATCTCTGTAAGCGCCAGAACTGAAAACCGGCGCTGAAGGCGCCGGTTAGGAGGTCCACTACAGGCAATTCCCAAATGACGCCTTCAGCGCCAGTTTACAGTCATTTTGCAATCGCGCGCATCCCCCCTTTTCACTTTGTGCTGGCCCATTTTTCCAGTTTTTTCTATTTAAATGTTCAAGAAAGGTACAACGCCGGAGTTTGAACTTGCAACCAGTTCCTTCGGCGCCAACGACAGTAACTACTAGGCCATCGAAAGACTAGTGCTTTCTAACTTCTTTTTTTAGTTTTATTTCTTTCTTCAATCGCGGGAAGACATCGGTTTTGGGAAGCTTTCAAAACCTTCCCAAACCTGTTTTTTCCCGGTTCGCTGGTCAGTTTCTAGGGCGGTTTTACTTGGGTTTTCTTTCTTTTATTTTTATTTTTCTTCTTTTTTAAATGCGTGATGTTTTTAAAAATTGATGATATTGTTTATTTTGTGTTTTTTTTTGAAAAACCAATGACTTTTTGAAAATTTATGAACTTTTTCAAAATGGATGAAAGCTTTTACAAATTTTTGAATTTTTTTAAAAAGAGAAAAACATTTTTTTCAAATTTGATAAACATTTTTCAAAATTTATGATCTTTTTTCAAATGCGATGAACTGTTTGCAAATTCGATGAACTTTTTCAAATTGCACAAACTTCTTTTCAAAGTCGATAATTTTTTTTAAAAAAAATCCATGATTTTTTTTTCAAATTTGGTAAACTTTGTTTCAAAATCCATGAACACATTTGAATTCGCAAACATGTTCTCTTTTTTTCCTAAGTCAACGGTTGCGATCGATGGAATAAACTTGGAATGATCGAGTGCTCGCCTATATGCGCCGGCCGACAAGCGAGAGTGTAGGTTGGGGACTGCAGCTGAAACGCGAATTAGGAGCTCCCCAACCTACATGCGCCATCTACCATCAGAAATTCGGGGATTTGATTCGGCTTGCTCAAACGAGAGAGAACAATAACAGGCCGCTTGGTGCAATTTGACAAACTGGGTAATGTTTTTTTTGTAATGTTGAAAAAGAAGAAGTACCAATAGCTAGGTAGATCAAACATTTACCTTGCTCGGTCTTTGAAGCCCGTGACAGTTAATCGACGCCGGCTTCTACTAAAAAAATGTTCACCGTGAGCTAATAGAAAGAACTTTCGCATGAACACAAATTTCCGTGTGACTTACTTTTTTGAACACAATACAGATGCAGACGTTCATACATACGACATACATTTATCCTATGATCGCACACATGTACATCCTACCTCTATAAGCACCTTCGACAAACCGAGCCGACACATTATCTTAAAATTGACGAAGTCACCACAGATGCCTTTGTAGTCGACGGGAATGTCTCCTCCCACTGAACGCACACCGTCGAAAGGCCTGAAATAAGTTCATTAAATGTGAGTATCAATGTTAAGTCTAGAAATTGAACTCCGATGGGCTGGGGATACCACTATCCTCCTAACCATCCAACCACAAGTTGAGTTGAAAAATGTGACTAGAAAATGGTGCAAAATTTACCGTAAAATTGAAGAAAGGAAACATGACCCTTTTTTGAAAAAAAAGTGAGCAAAGTATACTACCCGACCTGTATACTGAAAGTAGTGAGACTTTGCGCTGACATCTTTTTTTAACATAGTACAAACATAAGCACTCATATACACGCGCACATACTCACCCCTATGAACGCATACACGCACACTCTACTCCGATGAGTACCTCTGAAAAACTGAGCCGGCATATTATCTTGAAATTTACTAAGTCGCCGTAGGCACCTCGTCGTCAACGCGAACGTCTCCTCCCATTAAATACACATGGTCGAAAATCCTGAAATAAATGCGAGCATCAGGATTTGAACCTTGATAGATTGATCACAGTCCCTCTAATCATCCAACCACAGATTGATTCACCTTTGCGCTAACATCTACCGGCGTGCTCATAGAATTGTAGGCCCGTATTCAGCACAAACGGGAAGATTCACCGCGTCGTCTACACAGTTCCTTCTGGCATCAGATCTCAGAACTTTTGCTCAAAAAGAAATCAGATGTTAGAACTTACTACGACATACGCGCATCTTGCTTCTAGCCGGTTCAGCCCCACGAGTGAAAAGTGTGCACTGCACATCACACTGGAGTGCAAATTAAAGAAGCCGAAAGGCATTTACGGCTTCCCGTGTCCGTGTTGGAGAACAGAAAGTCTGACCTTGTGTCCGGAACAGATCACCGGGGTCGCCGTCACGTCACCGGCCGGTCGGACGCGTGCATGCATCGCCGCGCCGACAGGGAAACGAGGAAAGACACGGAGATCTCCATCGAGATAGCCATGGCCCGCGTGTTCGACGCTCCGAGAGCATTGCGCAGGTACGTGCATGCATCTCATGTTGCAACTCAGTTGTGGAGGGGGCGGTTGTCCGAGCTTGCGGCCCCCCGGGGATGCAGCGCCGGCCCATGAGCTCCACGAAAACGGGAGGAAACAAAATATTGGCGCCTTCTTCCGACAGGAAGATCGGCCTCAGCTTGTCCCTCTGCACCAACGATTCGTAACATCTCTACTGTACCTGCTACGTGCCACGGTGCCAGGACGATCGGTCATGTCTGGTTCATAACCGTCGGTATTACTTTCGTAGGATCTTCTCCTACTGTTGAGGTGGATTATTTGGACCCAAGGTCCATCTACCATACATGTATACTTGCAAACTTTACTTTAAAATGCACTCCCTCCGTATCAAAATAGAATACGCTTTTTGATACTATGATAATGTCAAAAAACATCTTATATTTTGATACAAGGGGGATATTAATGAAATAACAGTAAAATGATCTATTCTACCATTGTGACATGTGAACTGCTACAAATTTTAGAGGTTCTTTTGCAAGGTTCAAAAAACATAAAAATAGGAAAAACATAGGATTGCAATGTCATGTTCATCTTTTTAAGAGGTTTTAGTGGATGTTAAAATCTCTAAAATATATTGCAAAGAAAACATTTTGGAGAAAATTCTTACATATTTCAATCCTTGAAAAATCCTAGAATCCAAAGGCCCTTGTAGTCTACTCATCATTCAATATGCAATCCAAAAAATTGTTCAATTCTAAGAGAATCTTTACTGGCATGTGCTGTAGGTTACCTTCGCAAAAATAGGCATGTGCTGTAGGTTACATTATTCAATAAGAGTACAGTATTAAGAGCAACTCTAGTAGACCCCGTATCCCGCCCCGACCTGCAAAATAACCGCCAAAATGCGGGTCGGGGCGGAAAAATCTGCCCGATCAGGCCCCGCATCCCGCCCCGACCCGTAAATATTTTTGAGGGGCGCGGCAAAATCCCGGCCCCAACCCGTTTATTCGCGGGTTTCCCCCTTGCCGCTGCAGTGCCCTGCATATAAGCGGAAGCGGTTGGTGGGGGGACATTTTAGCCCGCGCTTTCCCCACCAACCACCTCTCCTATCCCCTCTCGCGTCGCCGCCCGGCCGCCGCCCAAGATTCTGGCGAAAGCAACCGGCAGGAGCATGCCGAAAGGCCGCCACACGCACTAGGCCTCCCCTCTCTTCCTCCCTGCCTCGGCGGGCCGCCGGATTTGCGGATCAGCGGCACTTCATCACGGGCCACCGGATTTGGCTTTTCCGGCCGCCGATTTGCTGCGCCAAGCGATGGAGTGGTCGGGGAGCCTCTCCCGCAGCCCCAGCAAGGACGCATCGCAGCATGCAGGTACGGGTTCGTCCGCCCGCCGTCGCCGACGGTTTGCGGGCATGGATTCGTCCGGCCGTCCACCGGGCTCGACGCTCGCCCATCGTCTCTGTGGCTTGCCGATGTCGCTCATACAGTGCGACGACTGCACGCGGACAGTGATGCGACTAACTTCGGACACGCCGAAGCACCCCGGATGGGTGTTCTTCAAATGCGAAAATGACGGGGTACATGCACTTGCGGTAGCTCATTTGATAGCTCATTCTCTAGTTCAATTGCGGTAGCTCATTTCGAACTTGCTTATTCTTTTGTGTAGGACGATGAATGCTCATTTTGGTTTTGGGAAGGCCAATACATTGATTTATTGATAGAAAGAAACTTAATAGATGTTGGTGCACTCCTTAGTAGAATCAAAGGCAATGATGCGACTGCATGTGCAACTAGAGGGGAAGCAACGTCTACTTTTTTTTTGCGGGAACGTCTACTTCTTTCAAACCAAAGATGAAGAAAGAAGAATGCAAAATCAAGAATCGCAGATAAACAATGAATGCATGGAGAAGATATTAGTCCAACTTGTGGGAGCAGTTATGGAAGTTGGAAATCTTCTCAAATGCATACTTGTGATTCTTGTTTTTTTTTTCTTGCTATTCTAGCAAAGATTTGGTGATGTCTTTTGTATCCAATGTTGTTGAAAAAGGAAAGAAATGCATTATGCTACATGAAATTAAGGTGCAAATTTAAGTTTTCTGGGTTGGGAGGAGTTGCGCCGGATCAGACGCCGCAAAGCCGACCCATAAAAAAGCATATTTCAGGAATATTCTTTTTTACGGGTCCATTATGCGGGGTCTGCAACTGCGGCCGTCCGCGCCGACCCTCAAAGACGTTTTTCCACGAACTGCAAATACATTTTCCGGGCTAGGAAGATGCGGGGTCTGCTAGGGTTGCTCTAACAGCAAAT
Organism: Triticum dicoccoides; assembly: GCF_002162155.2. Lineage (NCBI taxonomy): Eukaryota > Viridiplantae > Streptophyta > Magnoliopsida > Poales > Poaceae > Triticum > Triticum dicoccoides. The sequence continues at coordinate 624,543,409 of NC_041382.1, forward strand.
AGAGGGAAAATATAGAGTAGTACACTATCAGCATTTTATAGTAGTACTATAAAAAGTGAAGGCGGTAACAGTCCTTTGACTTACAGACCAAGCAACCTGTTTCAATCGTGTGCAAAAGCATACGACCATGCAGTGTACCCATACGGAGACCACATGCCCGCAGTCAAAGTGATGGTACGCAGATGTGCAACGGCTGTCGCAAACTCGGAGTTTCAGTAGTAAATGACAAATGAAGCAGAAAAACGCGTCCATCAAAGTGGAAGGTGAATCTTTGTGCTTCTCATAGATAAGAGTTAAAAGCATTGGGAGTCCTACAACTTACACAAAATGTGATGTTTTAATCCTAGAACTTACATTTTGACCCTATCCAGTCCCGAACTTGCATCAAATGTGCAAATTTGGTCCTGACACATAGAGCGACAAGTGGACGCCTAGGTACCGACCCAGTCAGCACGCGTCATTTTGCAAAGAGGCCCCTGCCTTTGGTTTGAATATACCCACAGGACACCAAAACACCTGAATTAATTTGGTAGGAGAGCACGGTCTACCGCCC
>NC_041382.1:624544392-624587439 GCF_002162155.2 Triticum dicoccoides
CTCACTCCCTCTCTGTTTCTTGCTCCGCTCTCTGCTCAAACCTGCAGCTCGTCGCCGCCGTCCAGCAAGCCGCCGCCGCCAAGCAAGCAAGCGGCCATGGTTTTGTGCTGGAATGTAGCACACCACCCAGGCAGGTAGCTCAGCTTCAGGAGCAAACATTGTCATTGGAAGTATGACACAGAAGAGAGTGAAAGAATAGAAGGGCAGAATCAGTTTTGGGAGCAGAAAGAAAAGGAATATCAGGTTGAATTTCTTCCAGAACCCAATCTGCAACAAAGATAGGTGATGTGTCATTCAGTGGTACATAAATATATGTGGCTAAAATTTGAAAACTAAGGGTTCTCATCAGGTGTAAGAAACTAAGAATGCTGATCAAAACGAATTCACGCATTTGTACAAACGACACATGACCAGTTTATTTCGAGACTAATAGAGTTTGCCCCAAATTTGATAGTACTGTTACTTTTTACCAATTAAACTTCATTGAAATTTGCAAAAGAGGAGGCAATGCATAAACGATGACCCTTGGTAAGAATGGAATTTATCAAAGCGAGCAAGTCAAAATGTAAAGCTAATTATATGATCAAAATAGAACCATTAAACAATAGGCGAGTCAAAATGACTTTAATTGACCGAACTTCAAGCAGAACAAAATGTATATAACTCTATAATTTAGTCAAGGAAACTTGCAAACATACATCCTACTTGTGCTTCCTGGGAAATCATCAACCCTGTAAATATTCATCCTGCCGATGTGACTTGTCATATTAATCAAACTGTACTTAATTATCCAACCGAGTGCAACTAAAATATTGTCAACCGCAAGAAAAGGACAAACCTAAACCAAGTATACTTACAATAGAACTAAATTTTGAAGGGTGTGCTCTATATAATGCAGTTAAACTCATATTTTTTTCCCGAAAAGAGAACTCATCTTTCAAAATATGCCTACTGTCGGTGTCAAAACCGGCGGATCTCGGGTAGGGGGTCCCGAACTGTGCGTCTAAGGCGGATGGTAACAGGAGGCAGGGGACACGATGTTTTACCCAGATTCGGGCCCTCTTGATGGAGGTAAAACCCTACGTCCTGCTTGATTTATTCTTGATGATATGAGTATTACAAGAGTTGATCTACCACGAGATCGGAGAGGCTAAACCCTAGAAACTAGCCTATGGTATGATTATATGTTGTCCTACGGACTAAAACCCTCTGGTTTATATAGACACCGGAGGGGGTTAGGGTTACACAAGGTCGGTTACAAAGGAGGAGATATACATATCCGTATTGCCTAGCTTGCCTTCCACGCCAAGTAGAGTCCCATCTGGACACGGGACGAAGTCTTCAATCTGGTATCTTCATAGTCCAACAGTCCGGCCAAAGGATATAGTCCGGCTGTCCGGAGACCCCCTAATCCAGGACTCCCTCAGTAGCCCCTGAACCAGGCTTCAATGACGATGAGTCCGGCGCGCAGTGTTGTCTTCGGCATTGCAAGGCGGGTTCCTCCTCCGAATACATCACAGAAGAGTTTGAATACAAGGATAGTGTCTGACCCTGCAAAATAAATTCCACATACCACCATAGAGAGAATAATATTTCCACAAATCCAATTCGCTGACACGTTTTGGCAGCATGACATTATGCCATGGCCCGGTAATTATTCGTACCGTTTTTCCTTAACCAGCTCCGCACATAACGCGAGACGGTTTCTTGACACGTCTTGTCAAAGTAGAGATCGTGTTCCCCTTATTACGGGATTCTCATCAATACGGACGTGGGTAACCCAACCGTGCCTAGGACTCCTAGATTTTAGGCAAGTCCCAAACGGCCACGAGGAGGACGCTTGATATTCACCCTCTTTATAAAGGGGCAAGGCTTTTACTTTTTCGCTCTCGTGCTCAATCGAATCCTTCCCCTGCCTCGAGTTCTAACACCCAAAGCCCAGGTCAGGTGCTTCAGATCTTCAGTCATGTCCGGATCCAGCCTTCAAGGCCGGTGGATGCCTTCCTCCGTCACGGAGGAGGACATCAAGAAGTTGAGGGAAGCCAGATATCTGACCTTCGAAATATCGCATAGGCTGCCCGCCCGAGGGCAGGTCGTCCCTACTCCCGATCCCAACGAGAGCGTTGTGTTCGCCTCCACTTCCTCCGAGGACTAGGCCTCGCTCTAGATCCCTTCGTTAGGGGTATTATGTTCTATTACGGGCTGGATTTTCACGATCTGGCCCTGGACTCCCTTCTTCACATCTCATCATTTATCGTCGTTTGTGAGGCCTTCCTCCGTATTACCCCTCACTTCGGCTTGTGGCTCAAGACCTTCGATGTGAAGCCGAAGATGGTCGAGGGACAGTATGTAGCGTGCGGAGGCGCTTTAATAAGCAAAATTGCTGATGCTCCATGGCCAAAGGGTTCCTTTCCAGAGGTGTCCGGATTATGGCAACAGGAGTGGTTCTACATCACAGCTCCCCGAAGTGCCCAGTGGGTGGCTGCCCCCACCTTTCGCTCGGGTCCTCCACCACAACTGATGTCATGGGTCAGCAAGGGACTGAGCTGGGGTCCAGCCAAGGACGTGCCCATATTGCAGAGCTGCATCTGAGATCTCTTCGAGGGAGATTTTAGTTTGGTTATGGTAATGCAAGTCATGCTGGTTCGTCGAGTCCAGCCTTGCAAACGCCGGCCCCTCCGCCTATGGGAATTCAACCCAGAAGGACCGCGCGCCATTCAGAATTTCCTCGGCCTGACGCATGAGAAGATGTACAAATCGTTCTTCGGACCTCAAATAGAGTGTTCGGACACTACCGAGGACGTGGGCCTAAGCAGCAACCGCACCGCGGCCCAAGTAAGTAATCCCTTGGCTGAACACACTGTCCTTTTTATTTATCATGACATCATTCTGAAGAATCACTCTTTGACTAGGACTGGATAACAAAGGCGAAGATGATCCGGTGTTCGGCCCCCCTTCTTGAAGGCTTGGACAATCCAGTGCTGGAAAAGATGCTTGATCTAGCACCTTGCCTAGTGCCCACAAAGGAAGATGAAGGGGGGAATAAAGAGGGCGAAAGCAGGCCTCCACCGCTACCTATTTCAACCGAGGGAATGAGCACCTCCATGAAGGAGGATAACCCAGGGGAAGAATCTAACATCCGCTCGCCCCGGGGAAGGAAGAGGACTACCTCCGAAGATCCAGAAACCAAGATTTCCAAGTGGGAGAGGAAATCTCCACCAGAGGGCCCCGCCTTGGAGGGTGCTTTAGCCGTACAATGCATGCGCGGGGATCGGCCCTCTAACGAGCTGTAAGTAATCAAAAAGTACTTGATATTGAGGATATCCTACCTTACTTCTTAGGAAAATAACTGAAGCATTTATCTTGCAGTTCAGATCTTAGCCCTTATCAGCTGAGCTCGTCTTCAGGGGATCTTCTTCCGGAGATGATGGAGAGCAAAATGCCTCCCCCGGACTCCCCAGCTCAAGAAGCGGGCGACCTTGAAGTGTCGTCATGGAGAGTTTCTCCTGATCCGGTAAGGCCAGAAGGTAATCCTATGGCCACCCGAAGTCCCTCGTATCCGGCTCTTGAAGAGAGCAATCAAAAGAGTCCGGCACCATCTGGTATGCGGTCGGATGTACGGAGGGATCTGCTGGAGAGGGCGGTTATCTCAGAAGAGCACCGCACCTTGATGGGTACGGTGATTGAAAAGATTTCGTCCGCCTAAAGCGGGCTGCATGAAGCCTTTATGAGTCTACTGACGGATTTTGAGTACGTGGAATGATGTATATTTTTTTGAAAGTACCACACATTTTTAGATGTGCTCTGTGTAGATAGTAGCCCCTGAGACTCTAGTTGTCGCTGAAAACGGCGGCAAACAGAGGTCATAGTCCCAGTCATAACCAGACTGCCTTTACGTACAGGTGGTGGAGGCATCGGTGTCTAGCCGGACTGATAGGGTTGCCGAACTAAAGCAACAACTGGATGCGGCCGATGCCGACATCGTTCTTGTTAACAAGCGGCTTGACGAGGCGTAGGGTAGGTGAATTTTCTAGTGAAGTCTCATAGTAAGAGTAGCATGATGCCGGTATCTTTAATATGTTGTGACTGCAGATGGGGCTGCCGCCGTGGAGACCCTTCGGGCGGAGCTTTCCATGGCCAAGGAGCAAGCGAGGAGTAGTAATGCGGCTGCTTTAAAGGCGACCAAAGAGTTAAGAGCCAAAAAGGCCGAGAGCAAAGAGAAAATGGCCGAGATGGCTGTAAAGTTAAAAGACACTGCCGACCATTGCCAGCTTCTTGAAGAGGAAAACCCGGCGAAGGCGAGGGACCTGGAAAAGGCCGCCACGACGACCAAAGACACCCGCTCCACCATGAGAGCGAAGAAGGAGGAGCTGCGTCAAGCCGGGGATATCGCGGCTGGGAAACCCTTCATGCTGCGGAGAAAGTTTGGAGATCCTTAGTATGCCCCTTTGGACCAGCTGTGGAGTTCGGCGAATGCATATATGGATTTAGCGACGAGTGCTGTCGATGCGACCGAGTACTTCCGAGATCAAACAAATCGTGAAGTGGACAAGCTATTCTGGTCACAATTTAATGTTCCAGAGCGTCCGCTTCCATTGGCTGATCGGCTTGCCGAATGGGCCGAACTGAATAGATTGTCCGGACTCGCCATGAAGTCTGTTGTGGATCACCTGTGGCCGGAAAGGCCAAAGCCGAACAACTATTTTAGTTTAGTGCAGCAGTTCCTTGGTGCGGTGCCGCGCATTAATGCGATGAAGAGGTCGGCATGCATAGAAGGCTCGCGGATGGCCCTTGCCCGTGTTAAAACATACTGGGCAGAGATTGATGCCACCGCTGTCACGGTGCAGGGTTCGGCCATAGGCCGAGTGGCCGCCGAGCACTATTTTGAAGATGTTTTTGAAGGCGCTCGTTCGATAGAGGTCCAGTGGTCGAAGAATATTATGTTTGAATGACATGTATTCCCATTGTAAAAACAATGTTTTATTAAGTTTATCAAGGTTGTATTTATACTTTTTCCCGAAAGTATTATGATGCCTCCTGTGTGGCTGTTTACGTATATATGTATATAACCTAAAAGATTGCAGTTGTCGGCTTCAGCCCCCACACATATAATGCAGGGGTGTTCGCAGAAGACGCATTTTCACACTTAACCCAATGTTTTGGTCCATTATGGAGGTGATAGCGCAGCGGACGAGGCAACCGGACTATAATGCTTTAACACTTTCACTTAGCCAGAGGAGTTTGACAGTGGGGCTACTATATAGCTCCTGGTGGCTCCGCACTCATCCGAATTCGGGGTGCGTACATGCCTGGCCGGGAAACGGCCCTTCGTTAAGGCGGAGGAATCTCGAAGATTCCGATAGGTCATCGAGTGGTTGACCAGTCTCATGCTATATCATGACAGTCAGTTTTTGGCTTTCTCTAGTGAGGTGCTCGTCCGGATGAATTAGGGCACAATCGCAGTAGTTCTCATGGTGCCGCCTTAGCCGATGAAGCGGAACGTATGGCAGCAAAACACAGGAGCCGGGCAAACCCAACATTTGACCAAAGACATGATTCGGAGCTGATGCATATAAGGCCTAACTCGCGACACCGAACACTCCCTAAGGTATTCGGTCTTTATGGTGTAAACCGGGCCTAAACAGTGCCCTTTGTAATAAGCCCCTGGTGTCCAGATACGTGCATTATTCTGACGTGGCCACATGCCAACACGCCAGCATCCTTCTCAATTGTACTGAGAATCCGAGGGGTGTGTATCAACAAGAGACAGTAAAAAAGGTTTACGCAGGGTCTTAATCTAAAAAGAATCCTTGGAACAGGTCCCTGCTGCACGTCTGCGCCTGTGTCTCCGTTGTGCCGTATTCTAGACGGGTGTAGCACGATGATCATCTGTAAAAGAGAGGAACTTTAATTGAAAAGTTGCCGTGCAAAAGGTAAATTATACTAAATAAACAATATATAGTTCAGAATGAGTAAGATTGAGCCGAATTGGCACTTGTTTGCGCATGTTGATCCCCTTGTATTGTACTAGGGGTATGGCCATCAAACCTGTATTAATTACATATAGCTGTGCCGGACTCGTCTAACCGCGTTCGTGGTCTTAACGACCTGTCAAATGCTTTAGTTGGTGAGGCCGTTTAGTGTGCGGCTGCCAAGGCGGCCGCGTTGTCTTCGGCGTGCAAGGAGCACTCAATATTTCCATTGACTGTAATAATGCCACGTGGACCGGGCATCTTAAGAACGAGGGAAGCGTAATGCTGTATTGCGTTAAAGCGAGCGAAAGCTTCGCGTCTGAGTAGTGCTTGATAGCCACATTGGAACGGAGCAATTTGGAAGGTTAAATTTTTGCTACGGAAGTTATCGGGGAAGCCGAATATAACCTCTAGTAACAAGGAGCCCATGCAATGAGCCTCTGGGCCTGGCGTTACTCCTTTAAAGGAAGTATTGCTATGGCTAATTTTTGCTGGGTCTATCCTCATGTTGCGTACTGTGTCCTAATATATCAAGTTTAAACTGCTGCCGCCGTCCATCCAAACTCGTGTGAAGTGGTGTCCGTCAATTATTGGGTCTAATACCAAGGCAGCCCATCCTGCCCGCCGGACACTTGCTGAGTAATCCCGATGATCAAAAGTGATCGGTTGGGACGACCAGTGGCAGAACTCCGCGGTGATAGGTCCTGGGGCATATTTATCTAGGGGTGCCGCTTTGTTTCTCCCCTTTATCACGTGTAACACGTTTACTGTTTTGACTTCTGGTGGGAATTTCTTCTGTTCCCCAGTGCTTTGCTTGCGAGGCTCGTCCTCGTCTTCGCTTGGTGACTCCTGACCCTTGTGTTCGGCGTTGAGCTTGCCGGACTGCTTGAAGACCCAACATTCTCTATGGGTATGATTGGCGGGTTTACCGGGGGTGTTATGGATCTGACATGTTTGGTCCAGAATTTTGTTCAGGCTGCACAGTTCGTCTTTGTTGCCTTTGGAGGGCGACTTTTGCTGACTCGGCCGAGAGCTTTTGAATCCGACATTTACCGCCGTGCTCTTCGGGCTGTCTTCTTTATTCCGGCGCTTATTTTTGCTGCGTCGTGATTTCCCGTTTCCATCCCTGACTTCGGATGTACTTGGGTCGCTGGTGTTGCATCGGGCTAACCAGTTGTCCTCGCCCGTGCAAAAGCGGGTCATGAGGCTTGTTAATGCTGCCATTGTTCTCGGCTTTTCTTGGCCGAGGTGTCTGGCAAGCCATTCGTCGCGAACGCTATGCTTGAAAGCTGCTAAGGCTTCGGCGTCCGGACAGTCCACCATTTGGTTCTTTTTAGTAAGAAACCTGTTCCAAAGCTTTCGGGATGACTCTCCGGGCTGTTGAGTTATATGACTCAAATCATCTGCATCCGGTGGTCGGACATAAGTCCCTTGAAAATTTGCCCGAAAAGCGTCTTCAAGCTCTTCCCAACTTCCAATGGAGTTTTAGGGGAGGCTTTTAAGCCAGTGCCGAGCTGGCCCTTTGAGTTTGAGGGGTAAGTACTTGATGGCGTGGAGATTATCTCCTCGAGTCATATGGATATGGAGGATGTAGTCATCAATCCAGACCCCAGGGTCTGTTGTTCCGTCGTACGCCTCTATGTTTACGGGTTTGAATCCCTCTGGAAATTCATGGTCCAGCACCTCGTCGGTGAAACATAGGGGGTGTGCGGCACCCCTGTATTTGGGTGTGCCGTGGTGTTCGGATGTTTGTTGTGTTGTAGTGTATGTTGGAGCGTGCTTGCGTGGTCCATAGATGGATCTGGTTGCGCCGTCCTTTTGATGCGAGCCCTTACGCGGATCGCGTACTGGTTTATGTGCGGCGCCGTTTGCCGCTTTATGTTGGCTATGAGGTCGTCTATCCGACCGGATGGCCATTTTATTTTTTAATTGCGGAGGATCTAAGGCCTCCTCATCGAATTCGGGTAGCAACTTTCGCTTCGGATAGCTCTTGGTGTGGCGATTACTGCCGTACTTCGTTGCAGTGTCGAGTACTTCACTCCATCTGATTTTGAGTGTGTCTTGTGCAGCCCTGAGCCTTTGCTTCTGCTTTTTCAAACTCCTCGCAGTGGCAACCAGCCTTTGATGGGCATTCTGTTGCTCCGGGTGCCTGTCCGGTGTGATGTCGTCCGGATTGTTATCTTCGACGGGGTTGGGTTGTTCGGCTTGATTCTCCTTGTTGCCGTGGTTTGGCGATGGTTCACCCTACTCTAACGCTGGGTCTATATGATTATTGTTTCTGCCGAGGCGGGATTTAGAGCGGCGTTTACGCCGCCGCTTTGACTGCTTCTCAAGGGAACAACCCTTCGCTGCGTCCTTCTGTTCCTCGTCGTTGTTTTCGTTGGGTGTGTCCACCGTGTATACATCATATGATGAAGTGGGTGTCCAGTGCCCTGTGGGCAGTGGTTCCTGTTCGTCTCCTGCATCGTCGTCCATACCGTTGATGTCTTCGGAGTCGAGGTCCGGCATGTCGGTTAAGTCGTTGACAGTGGCTATTAAGTGGATGGTGGGTGGGCGGTGAGCTTCTTCGTCATCCGCATCCCAATCCTGCCGAACGTAGTTCGTCCAGGATTCTCCTGACAAGGAGAGAGACCTTAATGAGTTCAGTATTTTGCCAAGGGGCGAGTGCTGAAAGATATCCGCGAAGGTAAACTCCATGATCGGCGCCGAGCCGGATTCGATAGGCACGGGCGCAGGTGGTTCGGAGTCTGTGGATAATGTCCACAAAGTAGAGTCTAAACAACTGCATTGGACCAGAATGCCATCGATGTTGTTGTTTTCTGTATGCTTCATATGACTCCGGCAATTCACACTGGCACTGAAAGGGAAATTCATGTATCATAGTTTGAATGATCAGTAAAGATTTGAGTACCATACAGAAGATTCATGAACCATAAGAGACATTATTCCAGTACCTCAACATTGTTAAGATAGAGAAACTTCCATCTCTTTAGATGTGCTCGAATAGCAATATCCATGTCTTCAACTGTTGTTCTCTTCGTCCATCCTCCAGAGTCCTCGAGCGCCTTAATTCTCCACACTCCCGCGGTTCCGTTGAAACTGAAAAAATTGAGGAATGCCCCATTAACCTGTTGTTCCACCTTGAAGTGGAAGCACATATTTATGTTGTGCAGCCTAGTTAACAAGTTCTCATTCTTGTTTACAAAAGACCACCTTGCCTGAACTAGTCCAACATCCTCTTTGCCATGAAAGTCACACACGCAGCTAGTCAGATGATAGAACTTTCATGGGCTCATCATCATTAGATAATAATGCCCCATGGGAGTGTGTAATTTTCAGCTGTACCTTGAAATGGGGCACAATTAGCTTCACGAAATCTTCTTGTGGTTGGAAATCAGCATCAAAGATAACAACAAACTCATAGTCTTTCACGTAGCTGCAGTTCATGACAGACTTGAGATTTCCAGCCTTGTAGCCATCACGGATCACCCGGTGCCGGTACAATATCCGAACACCCTCCCGTTGCCATTTCTCAACCTCCTCTCTAATAAGAGCAGAAGTTGCAGCATCGTCAGAATCATCGAGCACCTGCACCAAGAAATTCGATCTCGGCCAGTCTAGATTGCAGACAACTCCAATGGATTGCTGATACACCTGCAAACACGCATACAAATCAAAGAAATGAGCTAAAATTTGATTCAAAATTCATCATAGTTGCACAGATCAGTCAATATTTTCCCTGATTCAGGATTATCTCAAAATGAATCCTACCTTGCCCCCCTTCTAGTCCTCTGCTCGAACAATAATTTAGGAGCGTGAAACATTAGAAAGCATCATTAAACAAACAAAACTATAATGCTATATACCACCACCGTCAATCGACAGCAGCATCTAAATGAATTGAACTGACAGCGGCGTCTAAAATGTGTCTTGGATAGAAAAGGATGTGTAAAACTAGACAAGCATAACCATGCTTTAGAAACACTCGAGCACCCCATCCCCAAAATTGAAACTCTTCAGCCCAAATACTCCATTGCGGAATCGAATCTTCAACCAAAAATTTCATGATAACAACACCCAACACTCATCGTGCATGGTAGTACTAGTAGCCATCATGTTAACTAACTACTAGGAATTTTGGTCAAAAAACAACAGAAGCCGTTCCAGTCCTAGATTGCAAGCAACACTCCACTCCACTCAGGTGCTCACCGTTGCTGTAGTGCGGGTAGATTCAAACCAAAGGCAAGGGTTGATAGATCCTATGGATCGTGGTAGGCTAGATCTTTTCGGTAACCTACCTTCCTTGGGTGCGGATGAGCTCGATCCAGAGTCGGCCATGGTGATGTAGGGGCCGGTGATCGCAGAGGGATCGAGATGGAGAGGTGGCAGTGGTGCTTCCTGTGAGCACTGCGATTGCCCTAGATCGGAAGGGGATATCGGTGGGGAGTCTGGCGGCACGGTGAACCTCGTACCGTGCACCCCGGCCCCCACCTCTTTATATATCGCAGGTCACAGGGGCTCACCAACCATAGAACGGTTGGGCGCCCTCGATTAGGGCGCGAATAGATCAGGGCCCGATGGGCCATTGAGCCCACTCGGTGGAGAGATCAACCTAACATTCTCCCCCTTGATCTCAACTTTTACTTTTAACCTTATACTTTCTAGTTTATTTGTTTCATCACATATTGGTACATAGAGCATGTTTCATCGTCACAGCTTAATTGCCGTTAGAATCATTCAGCTACAACATACGTTATGATCAGAAGCAAATTATGTTCCTTTTGGGCCTATCCAGGAATCATAAGGCTTTCCCTTAAACCCATGCCGGCTATGTGTTCCTTGAACACATTGGGTGGTAAGCCTTTCGTTAGCGGATCCGCAAGCATATCCTTTGTTCTTATATGCTCGAGACTTATAGTTTGATCCTGGATTTTATCTTTCAGAACATAATACCTTATCTCTATTGTTTTGGCAGCATTACTCGACTTGTTGTCGTGAGCATAGAATACCGCGGGTTGGTTGTCGCAGTACATCTTTAGTGGTTTGTGAATACAATCTACCACTTTTAAGTCGGGTACAAATTTCTTTAGCCATATCGCCTGCCCCGTGGCTTCGAAGCATGCTTTGAATTCTGCATACATTGTGGATGATGCAACTATTGACTGTTTGGAGCTTTTCCACGAAATAGCTCCCCCAGCGAGAGTGAAGACGTATCCTAACGTGGATTTTTTATCATCTCTGTCCCCCGCAAAATCTGCGTCTGAATACCCTTTTATCTCCAAGGAATCACGTCTCCTGTATATTAGCATGTAATCCTTCGTGCCTTGTGCATAACGCAATGGTTTCTTTACCATCTTCCAGTGCTCCATGCCTGGATGCTTGATATCTACTGAGTACCCCGGTGATAAAAGCTAAGTCAGGGCGAGTGCACACTTGTGCATACTGTAAGCTGCCAACTTCCGAAGCATATGGTACTGCTTTCATTTGATTGATCTCGTACTGGTTCTTGGGACATTGGAATTTCCCAAAACTATCGCCCTTGACTATAGGAGCAAGTGTGGCTTTACTCGCATGCATATTATACTTTTTAAGAACATTTTCTAAATATGCTTTCTGCGATAGTCCTAAGACTCCATTGTTCCTATCTCGGTGAATTTCTATGCCCAAAACATATGATGCTTCACCAAGATATGTTATGTCAAAATTTGAGGATAAGTATTTCTTTGTTTCTTGTAGTAGACTAACATCACTACTAGCAAGCAGGATATCATCCACATACAAGATTAGGAAAATATATTTCCCATTTTTAAACTTTGCATAAATGCAATTATCCTCAATATTTTCTTTAAATCCAAAACTTTTAATCGTTTGATTAAACTTTAGATACCACTATCGAGAGGCTTGTCTTAATCCATAAATGGATTTCTTCAGGCGGCATCCGATATTTTCCTTGCCTTCCATGATAAAACCCTTAGGCTATTTCATGTAGACATTCTCTTTTAATTCACCATTCAGAAATGTCGTCTTAACATCCATTTGATGTAACTCTAAATCAAAATGAGCAACTAATGCCATTATGATTCTGAAGGAATCCTTATATGAGACTGGAGAAAATGTCTCATTGTAATCTATCCCTTGTGTTTGTGTAAATCCTTTTGCCACGAGTCATGCTTTATACTTTTCTATATTCCCTTTAGAGTCATACTTAATTTTGTAGACCCATTTACAGCCTACTGTTTTGGATCCTTTAGGAATTTCCTCTAAGTCCCAAACATCTTTGGAACTCATCGATTTCATCTCGTCTTCCATTGCCTTCATCCACTTCGATGAATGAGAGCTTCTCATGGCTTCTTCATGTGAGGTAGGATCTTTTTCCATATGAACCATTTCTGTGTTATAAACTTTAAAGTCAGTAGAAATAGCTGACTTTGTTGGTCTTGTAGACCTTCTAAGGGCCTTAGTTTCTGGCACGTTCTGTGCCTCAACTTCTGGCACTTCTTCTAAAATTTGATGTTGCACATCCCTTTCATGCTCAACAACGGGTTCAGTCGGCTCCTAACGGACAGGTTCCGAGTCTACCCCCATAGTTGTCATGGGTGGAGTTGCAACTGGTAGTGAGAAAAATGGCTCCTGAATCATCGGATTAGGTGCATGCACCCTCTTCTCCTCAAGATCAATTTTCCGAGCTACCAAGCTCCCCTCATCATTTTGTCCTCAAAGAAGACTGCATGTCTCGTTTCTACAAACTTTGTATATCTGTCTGGGCAGTAGAAACAAAAACCTTTTGATCTGTATGGATAGCCAATGAAGTGGCAACTTACTGTTTTGGGATCTAACTTTGCAATGTTTGGATTAAACATTTTGGCCTCAGCAGGACACCCCCACACCCTGAAGTGATGTAGGGAGGGTACCCTTCCTGTCCATAGCTCGTACGATGTTTTGGGCACCGACTTGCTTGATACTCTATTGAGAATGTGAATGGAGGTTTTAAGCGCCTCCATTCATAATCCCAATGGTAAGTTGGAATAACTCATCATGCTACGCACCATATCCATAAGTGTACGATTGCACCTTTCAGCTACCCCATTTTGCTGAGGTTCACCCGGCATTGAATACTCGGCAACTATGCCAGTCTCCTGTAAGAACTTTGCAAAAGGTCCAGGGACTTGGCCATATGGAGTGTGCCGACCGTAGTACTCTCCCCCACGGCCGGACCTTACTATCTTTATTCTTTTATCATGCTGATTTTCAACTTCAGCTTTGTATATTTTAAATTTATCCAATGCTTCAAATCTTTCTTTAATTGGATAAATATAACCATAGCGAGAGTAATCATCTGTGAATGTTATGAACGAGTCGTATCCATCCACACTTTTCACCGAAAATGGTCCACAAATGTCAGTGTGGATGATTTCTAGTGTGCTTGTGCTATGGATTGCACCTTTTTTGATTTGTTTTATATACTTTCCTTTAATGCAATCTACACATTGTTCTAAGTCTGAGAATTCTAACTGTGGAAGAATTTCACTTTTGACTAATCTTTCTATTCTCCCCTTCGAAATATGGCCCAAGCGACAGTGCCATAATTTCAATGAGTCGAATGTTCTCTTTCTTTTATTTTGTACTTTATTCGACGCGGAAACATGTTCATTCACATTGCATACAGAATGCACTTTTTCACGAAGTGATAACAAATAAAGCTCATCATGTAGTAAAGCATTACCAACATAAGCATTATTATACCAGATGGCACACTTGTCATGTCCAAAATAACACTCATAATTTTCTTTGTCCAAACATGAAACGCTAAATAAGTTTCTATTACATGAAGGAACATAAAAGAACATCTCTAAGTAGAAGATTGAATCCATCAGCTAACTCCAAGGAGATGTCGCCGATAGCTTCAACTTCCGCTTTTATTCCATTGGCTACTTCAATGCCTCCTTCTCTTCTTAGCGTAGTCCGGGTCAAATGGAATCCCTGTAAACAATTTGCAACATGAACAGTTGCCCCTGAGTCAATCCACCAAGTAGATTTCGAAAAATGTGTGTACAAGGATTCATTAACTAAGGAAACAATGTTGTTACCTTGCTTTGCCATTAAGGACTTCAGCCAAACAGGGCAGTCTTTCTTGTAATGCCCGGTCTGCTTACAATGGAGACATTGGTCTTTGTCCACTGGTAAAGACTGTTGCTGACGCTGATGCTGATAGGGAGCTTTTCCTTGTGGCTTTGAAGGAGAATTTTTGTTTTTTTGATTGTAGTTCTTTTTCTTATGATCCTTCACATAGTTGAGTGTTCCACCATGTGAAGCTTTTAGTCTGTCCTCTTCTTGGACACACATATCAATTGTCTTTTCTATGTCCCATGTTCCAGGTGACATATTATAGTTCACAACAAAAGTTTCAAACTCCTTTGGCAGTGAAGCCATGACCAGATGGACTAGGAGCTTTGGTTTGATCTCCAGATCCTCATCCATGGGCTTTAACTTTGCTGCCATATTGCTCATCCTCGGGATGTGCTCTCTTATTCCACCACCTGTGTATTGTTCTGTCACAAGTTGTTTTAACACCTGGGTGGCATATATCTTTGAAGAGACAGTGAACTGACTCTTTATTTCTGTCAGCAACTCCCCTGCGGAAGTGCACTCTGCAATGGAGCCCACAATGGTGCTCTCAATTGTATTATTTATAAAGGCCATGCATTTTTTATTTGCATTGACCCACTTTTGGTTGTCTATGATGTAGGAAATCTTCAAAGGATCATAATCCCCCCCTCTTTTTAGCCCATGCTGCATCATCCTCAGTAGCCTCTCTTACTGGCTCTGTAGGTCTGACCGGTTGTGGTTCATCCAGAACCCAGTCCAGATCAACACAAACAAACGCCAGTTCAACTTTCTTCCTCAACTCAGTGTGGTTGTCACCTCTGAGTGTCGGGACTTCTTTTAGGCAACTCATCAAGTGAAAGCCTCCTGAAATCACAATTTAAGTGACATCAATATAACAATCATATGCATTAATCTAACGTTGGTCAAATTAAACATATAATTGTCTATGCAATTAAATCTATATTACCGTTGGGCAAAATATTAGAAATAAATGCATCTTTAAATTTCAATAATAAAACATGATCATGTCATTAAACAACATTGGTCATAAAAAATAACATAATCATATTCATTTTAATAATCACTTTAACATGCTCTTAAAAAACTTAATACTATATAAACTTTTATTTTCTGTGTAAAAGAGCATTAATTATTTACGCAGCGGAAAAATATTCATGAACTTTTAATTCTTTACAGAATCTTTTCCTTTAAAAATTCATGAACTTTATTATTTTTTAATAAAAATTCATGAACATTTCTTTTTCTGAAAGTTTTCTATTTTCATTTTCAGAAACTTTTTCTGTTTACTTTTCTATTTTCTAAACAAAATTTTCGTTGGAAAAAATTGCAGAGAAAAAACTATTGTAAATCTACCCAAAATATGGACAAAAGCACTGGAAATTTATATACAGAAAACAGCAACTGAGCCCCTGCGTCGGCCTGGCGCGCGAGGCCTGCAGCGAAGGAAAGCGGCCCACGGCCTGCTCTCTGAGCCACTCGCAGCCTGTTCAGCGCGCCAGCCTACCAGAGCCCAGCCGCGCGAGCCCACTTTCGGCCCAGTGGCCCATCCCAGCGCTAGGTTTTCAATCCAGACCGTTGAACTCGATCGGACGATCGCCCGTGCTCCTCGGTCGCACAAAATCACCGGCAGCTGGCCCGACCGAGACCTAGCGCCACTCTTTCTCTCCTCTTCGCCTCGCACGCGCCGCTCGCCTCTGTCCCGCACGGGACTTCGCCGGCAACGGCGTCGAGCGCCACCGCGCGAGAGCACCGGCCGCCGGCGACAGCGTCTACCACCATGCCGCGCGTGCCTCTCCCTTCCCTTTCCTTCTCTTTGCGTGAGCCTCCCGTGGCAGAAAGAGAGAGAGGAGCTCGTCTCCGATCTGTCTCCTCGCCTGGTCTGTGATGCAGCGGGTCGGGGCTCCGCCAGCCGCCAGCAACGACAACGCGCCACCGCGCCGCGCGAGCACTCTTTTCCCCTTCCCCTTCTTTTCTTTTTACTGTCTCCATCCACCACCTCTCCACAGAGAGAAAGAGAGGCAACTACCGCACGACGGCGACCTAGATGGACGGAGCAGCTGCGCCCCTGCCGACCCCTTCGCCGGTCGCGCGTTCCCCTTGCGGTGAGCGCGCCACCGTCGAATGGATTGGTGGTGGTGATCTTTGCCCCTGAAAAGGGGTGGTGTTCTTCTTCTCGATGCCTCGGCTTGCCGATGCGCATCGAGATCGAGAGGAACGGCGCGGCCTTGCAGCGGCGCTACTTTTTCCGTTTCCTTGAAGGATTCGTTCTTTGCCCTGTCTAGGGTTCTTGGGGGGAGGGGATCTCTATTTCTTTCTTTGTTTTATCTTTTTATCGAAAAACATCTAACCAAGATGGCCTGATACCATTGATAGATCCTATGGATCGTGGTAGGCTAGATCTTTCCGGTAACCTACCTTCCTTGGGTGCGGATGAGCTCGATCCAGAGCCGGCCATGGTGATGTAGGGGCCGGTGATCGCAGAGGGATCGAGATGGAGAGGTGGCAGTGGTGCTTCCCGTAAGCACTGCGATTGCCCTAGATCGGAAGGGGATATCGGTGGGGAGTGTGGCGGCGCGGTGAACCTCGTACCGTGCGCCCCGGCCCCCACCTCTTTATATATCGCAGGTCACAGGGGCCCACCAACCATAGAACGGTTGGGCGCCCCCGATCAGGGCGCGAATAGATCAGGGCCCGATGGGCCGTTGAGCCCACTCGGTGGAGAGATCAACCTAACAAGGGTCTCTTTGCAAAATGTTGTGTGCCGACCGGGTCGGTATCAGGCGTCCACTTGTCGCTCTGTGATTGGTCAGGACCAAATTTGCACATTTAATACAAGTTTTGGGACTGGATAGGGTCAAAATGCAAGTTTTAGGACCAAATTATCACATTCTGCATAAGTCGTAGGACTCCCCATGCTTTTAACTCCATAGATAACCCCGAGTCCCCTCGCCGTCCCACGGGAGGGGAGCACTGTCAATTTTCTGTCAGCGGCATGTCACCGGTCCACCGCCAATGGCTCGTCAATGTGGAGTACTCTGTACTGTGCGTGCTGCATTTATCTGTGTGATGTGACTGATCTCGTGTCTTTTGTAGCTTCCCAGTCCGATTGTGTTTAGGATGCTAAAGGCATAAAGATCAAACTATGTGAGAGGCTCTGGTTTTGTACAGGGATCCATCCAGAACCCGATGGCGGCAGTCAAACACGCGTGCCCGTGAGGCATGCTTCCTTGTCCAGCTAGATTTTGTACGGTACGTCAGAGTTAGTTGCGGTAGGAGCGTAGGGATTCCTTGTCCGGCCAGATTTTGTACAGCGAGTCACTGCCCCACTGTCAGGGCGTCAGACCCTTCAGTAGCGAAAATCCTAGACACACGGACAATCACGGACGGATTACGGGAATATTCTCACTAATTAACCTCCGCCCCCTGATTTTCATGGAGGTGGACCCCGTTTCACCCTTAATCTCCAATTAAACCATGCCAGCTAATCAGAGTCCGTTGATTCCGTAGTCATCGGCCCGTGCGTGTAGCATTGCCGCTTCAGTAGCTCCGGTTCCTCCGCGATGTCTTTGACTTGTTTGCTTTTCTGGCCACAAAAGTTTGACTTGCTTCTTACAACTCGAAGACACCCTAACACGATAGTGTTGCTATACGATGCTTTCTTTCTCATAATTTCAAAAGAGGCTAATTATTGTTGGGACTTGAGGCAGACCAAAATGTCAAGAACGCCAGTGGGTGCTGCCTCCAGCTTTGCCGAGCAAACGAGTACACCGGAGAGAGAGAGAGATCCATCAAAGCAATGGACTCCCCATCAGCTCGATCGGTTCTGTCGCGTGTCCGTGGGCGCCGGCGAGTCCAGAGCGCCTACCCGGGGGGGACAAGGGGTTGTGCGCGTCCGGCCCACGGCAGCCGCGTCCCTTTCCGGTTTCCCCAACTGAATACCTAGCCCACGGCAGCATAAACAGCGGCGTGACACAGCCTCCGATCGACGGGAAAACATGGGCCACTTTGTTGCAACTGCCGACCAGGCCGCAGCAAGGGAAAGTTTCACTCATGCATCACCCCTTTGCTACGTAATTCTACTGGTTTAGGCAAAGGCATCCCCACGCTTTTGGTATAGGCAGGGGAAAGAGTGTGGCTTCTCTTATCATGCTCGTAGCCTCAAATATCTCGAATGAGCGCAAGAGCGAGATTTTTCAACAACAAATCAAAACCCTCCTGTCACCATCTCGCGCATCTGAGGCAAGGCTACTAATTAAGTCACGACAAGAGTTGTAATTTTTGTTCCTCCACAACTAAATTTAGTTCATCCACGACTAAATCTAATCTGGGCTCCGCTTCAGTGCACCCTTTCTTCCAAAGTTAGTTTTGTCTTTTTGATCCATACAACAAAATTAGGTGCACATATGCCACTAACCCATACCAAGCTACACTACAGGGTTTTTATGGAAGTGCGAGATCTTGGACAAGGGTCAATACAAGTGCACTATTTTTACATTGAGAAGTGTGAGCCCACTTGGCCCTTCACCAACATTGCAAAGAGATAACTTTGGTAACTATGGATAGAGAAAGGTACTCTGGTGCGGTCTTCGACGGCCAAGTAGAGGCGAATTGTTCGGAAACGGAACATGCAATTTAAAAAAAAATTCTACGCTCACGTAATATCTATCTAGGAGATGCATAGCAAAGAGAGGGAGAAAGTGTGTCCACGTACCCTCATAGACCGAAAGCGGAAGCGTTTGACAACGCGGTTGATGTAGTCAAACTTCTTCTCGTTCCAACCGATCAAGCATCGAACGTACGACACCTCCGAGTTCTGCACACGTTCAGCTCGATGACGTCCCTCGAACTCTTGATCCAGCAAAGTGTCGATGGAGAGTTCCGTCAGCACGATGGCGTGGTGACGGTGATGGTGAAGTGATCCGCGCAGGGCTTCGCCTAAGCACTACGAAGATATGAACGGGGACGTAAACTGTGGAGGGGGGCGCCGCACACGGTTAACAATTATTTGTGTGTGTTCTAGGCGCCCCCTCCCCACATATATATAGATGGGAGGGGGCGGGGAGCAGCAAGGGGGCGCCCCAAGTAGGAGGAATCCTACTTGGGGGCCTCCTCCAATTCGGCCTCCCCCTTTCCTTGTATACGGAAGGGGGAAGGAAAGAGGGGAGAGGGGGGAGGAAGGGGGAATCCTATTCCCTCTCTTTCCTTTCCTCCTTCCCTTTCCCTACTCCACTTAGGCCGACCCATATGGGGGGGGGGGGGGGGGCGCACCAGCCCCTTGTGGCTGGTGTGTTTCCCCTCTTGGTCCAAAAGGCCCATATCTTTTGTCGGGGGCGTCCGGAACCCCTTTCGGTGGCCCGATATATACCTGGTACCTCCCGGAACACTTCCGGTGTCCGAATACCATTGTCCTATACATCAATCTTTACCTCTCGACCATTTCGAGACTCCTCGTCATGTCTGTGATCTCATCCAGGACTCCGAACAACATTCGGTCAACAAATCACATAACTCATATAATGCAAAATCGTCATCGAACGTTAAGCGTGCGGACCCTACGGGTTCGAGAACTATGTAGACATGACCGAGACACTTCTCCGGTCAATAACCAATAGCTGAACCTGGATGCTCATGTTGGCTCCTACATATTCTACGAAGATCTTTATCGGTCGAACCGTTATGACAACATATGTTATTCCCTTTGTCCATCGGTATGTTACTTTCCCGAGATTCAATCGTCGGTATCTTCATACCTAGTTCAATCTCGTTACCAGCAAGTCTCTTTGCTCGTTCCGTAATACATCATCCTGCAACTAACTCATTAGTCACTTTTCTTGTAAGGCTTCTCATGATGTGTACTACCGAGAGGGCCCAGAGATACCTCTGCGATACACGGAGTGACAAATCCTAATCTCGATCTATGCCAACCCAACAAACACCTTCGGAGATACCTGTAGAGCATCTTTATAATCACCCAGTTACGCTGTGACGTTTGATAGCACACAAGGTATTCCTACGTTATCTGGGAGTTGCATAATCTCATAGTCAAAGGAATATGTATATGACATGAAGAAAGCAATAGCAATAAAATTGAACGATCAATATGCTATGCTAACGTATGGGTCATATCCATCACATCATTCTCCTAATGATGTGATCCCATTCATCAAATGACAACACATGTCTATGGTTAGGAAACTTAACCATCTTTGATTAACGAGCTAGTCTAGTAGAGGCTTACTAGGGACACGGTGTTTTGTCTATGTATCCACACATGTATCAAGTTTCCGGTTAATACAATTCTAGCATGAATAATAAAAATTTATCATGATATAAGGAAATATAAATAACAACTTTATTATTGCATCTAGGGCATATTTCCTTCAGTCTCCCACTTGCACTAGAGTCAATAATCTAGTTCACATCGTCATGTGATTTAACACCAATAGTTCACATATTTATGTGATTATTACCCATAGTTCACATTGTCATGTGAATAACACCCAAAGGGTTTACTAGAGTCAATAATCTAGTTCACATCGCTATGTGATTAACACTCAAAGAGTACTAAGGTGTGACCATGTTTTGCTTGTGAGAGAAGTTTAGTCAAAGGGTCTGCCACATTTAGAGCCGTATGTATTTTGCAAATTTTCTATGTCTACAATGCTCTGCATGGAGCTACTCTAGCTAATTGCTCCCACTTTCAATATGTATCCAGATTGAGACTCAGAGTCATCCGAATCGGTGTAAAATCTTGTAACTCTTTACGACAAACTCTTTTATCACCTCCATAATCGAGAAATATTTCCTCAGTCCTCTTAGGTAACTAAGGACAACTTTGACCATTGTCCAGTGATCCACTCCTAGATCACTATTATACCCCCTTGACAAACTCATGGCAAGGTACACAATAGGTCTGATACACATCATATCATACTTTATAGAACCTATGGCTGAGGCATAGGGAATGACTTTCATTCTCTTTCTATTTTCTGCCGTGGTCGGGTTTTGAGTGTTACTCAACTTCACACCTTGTAACACATGCAAGAACCCTTTCTTTGACTGATCCATTTTGAACTTCTTCAAAACCTTATCAAGGTATGTGCTTTGTGAAAGTCCTATCAAGCGTCTTGATCTATCTCTATAGATCTTGATGCCCAATATATAAGCAGCTTCACCGAGGTCTTTCATTGAATTTTTTTATTCAATTATCCTTTTATGCTATCCAGAAATTTTACATCATTTCCAATCAAGAATATGTCATCCTCATATAATATCAGAAATGCTATAGAGATCCCACTCACTTTCTTGTAAGTACAGGCTTCTCCGAAAGTCTGTATAAAACCATATGCTTTTATTACCTCATCAAAGCATATATTCCAACTCTGAGATGCTTGCACCAGTCCATAGATGGATTGCTGGAGCTTGCACACTTTGTTAGCACCTTTAGGATTGACAAAACATTCTGGTTGCATCATATACAACTCTTCTTTAATAAATCTTTTAAGGAATGCAATTTTGACATCCATTTGCCAAATTTCATAAAACACGGCAATTGCTAACATGATTCAGACAAACTTTAAACATCGATATGAGTGAGAAAATCTCATCGTAATCAACACCTTGAACTTGTCAAAAACCATTTTTGACAAGTTGAGCTTTGTAGATAGTAACACTACTATCAGCGTCCGTCTTCCTCTTCAAGATCCATTTATTCTCAATGGCTTGCCGATCATCGGGCAAGTCCACCAAAGCCCACACTTTGTTCTCATACATGGATCCTATCTCAGATTTCATGGCCTCAAGCCATCTGTCGGAATCTGGGCTCATCATAGCTTCTTCATAGTTTGTAGGTTCGCCATGGTCTAATTACATGACTTCCAGGACAGGATTACCGTACCACTCTGGTGCGGAACGTGCTCTGTTCGACCTACGAGGTCCAGTAGTAACTTGATCCGAAGTTTCATGATCATCATCATTAGCTTCCTCTCTAGTTGGTTTAGGCATCATGGGAACGGATTTCACTGATGTGCTACTTTCCAATTCGAGAGAAGGTACAATTACCTCATCAAGTTCTACTTTCCTCCCACTCACTTCTTTTGTGAGAAACTCCTTCTCTAGAAAGGTTCCATTCTCGGCAACAAAGATCTTGCCTTCGGATCTGTGATAGAAGGTGTACCCAATTGTTTCCTTAGTGTCGTGGCTTTTGAGATCTATTATATGCATAACCCATAGTTGCTTTATTTTAACTTGTTCTTGCACATAATAAATTTGAAAATATCCTAGCGGTTTACCACTGGACGGGTTATGATACCCAAAATATATCCATAACCTGAGTGTCAAACCAAGGTTGTAACAATTGGATATAAAACAGATGATACCTGTGGTATATCTTGTTGGCTTACCAACTGTTGTGATAACAAGGGTGATAACACCAGTATGTAATCTTGATGACTCCTTTTGTCTTTGCCAGCTTATATCCAAACCGTCCGGGTTATGATAAACACCTGTTTATACCATGCTAGTGACTTATAGTCAAAACCAGACCAGAGCAACAAACACCCGATTAAAACTGACCATGTACTGACAACTTAGCATTGAAAGTCATGCCAGGTTGTAATAAACACCGGTTTATCAGAAAATATCCATAAATCCCTTTATCAAAATAGGTTAAAACATTTACAACAAATATAAGAAAAATATGAAAGGCTTTTCATGGGCTGCCAGGCCCTAAATCGAGGCTTTTCATGGGCTGCCAGGCCACTGAGTTAAACCATTTTTCAAAGCCTTTTAAGATGGACCTCAATCTTTAATCAATCATCGTTTTAACTTTGACAAGTTCAGGGTCTATGAGATTGACTTGTCAAACGTTTGATGGTTCATACCAGGTTTACCTGGACGGAGTGACTTACTTAAAGAGGTAGGATAACCCGGGGTTTTAGGTGAATACACCTGGCTTCCAAGCCTGGCTTGATAGCCTATTACAAGGGTGCAAGCTCGTTGTTCTTTGAGAAGCAAGGAGCCCCCCAAGTAATATTTGAGCTATGCTCAGTGGTTACCTATGTTTGAGTTGTGCTTTATGCAACAGACTCTCTTTGGTTCCACATAATTTCCTTCTGGCTTTAAGCCTATCAAGAGGTGTAGCTATGGTGTAAATATAACCAAGCCCCCTAGTGATGTCCCCTTTTGGTCTTAAGCCGATCAAGAGGTGTAGCTATGGTTCAAATACAACCAAGCCCCCTAATGATTTCCTTAGTATCCGTGTGGCCTTATAGGCCGGGTTAACAGAATTCCGCTTTGTGAGTAGAAACTCCCATGTAACCACACATGATGTAAAAAGAACAGAGACCCCTCTTTAGCCGAGGCTACAGTTTATTATATAACATATACATTGTCATAAGTATGTACATAAGAAGAGCCCGTGGCTCAAGTATAGTAAGGCCAAAGAAGAGCTATATTCCATGGCAGCTGGGTCTCCTCCTCCGATTTGCGTGAGTCTTTGTGCTCTCGAATATCGATAAGGTAGTATGACCCGTTTGGCAGATTTTTGCTGACCACAAAAGGTCCTTCCCAAGGTGGGGATAACTTATGCATATTAGTCTGATCTTGGATGAGTCGAAGCACCAGATCACCCTCTTGAAAAGTTCTGGTCTTAACTCGGCGGTTGTGATAACATCGGAGATCTTGTTGATAAATCGCCGAACATGCTGCTGCAAGATCACGCTCCTCATCTAACAAGTCCAGTGAGTCCTGACATGCCTTCTCATTATTAGCTTCAACATAAGCCGTCACTCGGGGCGAGTCATGATGGATGTCACTGGGGAGAACCGCCTCTGCTTCGTAAACCATGAAGAAAGGCATGTAACCCGTTGATCTATTTGGTGTGGTATTGATACTCCATAACACAGAAGGTAACTCCTCCACCCAACAACCCGACGTCCGCCTTAAAGGAACCATAAGCCGGGGTTTGATTCCTCTCAAAATCTCTTGATTTGCCCTTTCTGCTTGACCATTAGATTGAGGGTGAGCCACTGATGACACATCAAGCCGGATGTGCTCACGTTGACAAAATTCCTCCATGGCACCCTTGGACAGATTAGTACCATTGTCAGTTATAATGTTGTGTGGAAAGCCAAACCGGAATATCACATTTTTGATGAATTGAACCGCCGTGGCCGCATCACACTTGCTGACCGGTTCTGCCTCTACCCACTTGGTAAACTTATCAACCGCCACCAATAGATGGGTCTTCTTATCCTTGGACCTCTTAAAGGGTCTGATCATATTAGCCCCCAAGTTGCAAAATGACCAAGTAATTGGAATAATTCTTAATTCCTGAGCCGGAATATGAGCGCGGCGTGCAAACTTTTGACAACCGTCACACCTCTTTACCAAATCCTCAGCATCAGCATGAGCCGTTAACCAATAAAAACCGTGAAGAAAAGCCTTAGCCACCAAAGACTTTGAATCGGCATGGTGACCACAATCACCTTTGTGGATCTCTCGTAAAATCTCAAAACCTTCTTGAGGAGACACACAACGCTGAATCGCCCCTGTCATGCTGTAACGATGTAACTCTCCATTGATAATGGTCATTGACTTGGATCGCCGGATTATCTGCCGAGCCAAGGTTTCGTCGCCTGGTAACTCGCCCCGGTTCATATAGGCCAAGTATGGGACTGTCCAATCCGGTATAACATGAAGTGTTGCCACCAACTGGGCCTCCGGGTCAGGAATGGCCAACTCCTCTTCTGTGGGAATCTTGACCGACGGATTATGAAGTACGTCGAGGAAGACATTAGGTGGCACCGGTTTGCGCTGAGAGCCTAGGAGACTTAAAGCATCCGCTGCTTCATTCTTTCGCCGGTCTATATGGTCAACTTGATAACCCTTGAAATGACCAGCCACTATATCCACCTCTCGTCGATATGCAGCCATGAGTGGATCTTTAGAATCCCAAGGGCCAGATACCTGCTGAGCCACCAGGTCTGAGTCACCAAAGCACTTAACTTGGCTTAAGTTCATCTCCTTAGCCATCTGAATGCCATGGAGCAAGGCCTCATACTCAGCTGCATTGTTAGTACAAGCGAACATTAAGCGGAGAACATAACAAAACTTGTCACCTCGTGGGGAAGTTAATACTCCAGCCCCCGAGCCCTCCAATTGTCTGGACCCATCAAAATGAACAGTCCAGTACGTGTTATCTGGCTTCTCCTCCGGTGCCTGCAACTCTGTCCAATCGTTGATGAAGTCCACAAGTGCTTGTGATTTGATTGTTGTGCGAGGCGTATATTTTATCCCGTGAGGTCCAAGCTCAATAGCCCATTTAGCAATCCGGCCAGTCGCCTCTCTGTTGTGGATGATATCCCCCAGAGGGGCTGAACTAACCATCATGATAGGATGACCTTGAAAATAATGCTTGAGCTTCCGGCTTGCCATAAAAACCCCATACACCAGTTTCTGCCAATGCGGATACCTCTACTTTGATTCGATGAGCACCTCACTGATATAATAAACCAGCCGCTGAACCGGATAGTCCTTTCCAGCCTCCTTGCGCTCCACAACAATAGCCACACTAACAGCTCGGGCATTAGCAGACACATATAGCAATAAAGACTCTTTATCAACCGGAGCCGCAAGGACGGGCGGTTCAGCTAACTATCTCTTCAAATCCTCATGCCTTATCAGCTGCGTCGCTCCAGACAAAGTCATCCGTTTTCTTCAGCATCTGATATAAAGGGATAGCCTTCTCTTCAAGACGACTGATAAACTGGCTCAAAGCCGCAATCCGGCCCGCCAGACACTGAACATCATTAATACACGCCGGTTTAGCTAGTGAGGTGATAGTTGTGATCTTCTACGGATTAGCCTCAATACCCCTGTTAGACACCAGAAAACTCAAGAGCTTGCCTGCCAGAACACCAAAGACACATTTGGCCGGATTAAGCATCATCTTATAAACCCGAAGGTTATTAAAGGTTTCCTTCAAATCATCTATCAATGTCTCCTCCTTCCTAGACTTCACCACGACGTCGTCCACGTATGCATGAACATTACGCCCAATCTGTTTATGAAGACAATTCTGAACACATCGCTGATAAGTCGCCTGGGCACTCTTAAGCCCAAAAGGCATAGATACATAGCAGAAGGCTCCAAAGGGAGTTATAAATGCTGTCTTCTCCTGGTCCTTAACTGCCATTTTGATGTGATGATAACCAGAGTAAGCACCCCGAAAGCACAATTGGTCACAACCCTCCATAGCATCGATAATCTGATCAATACGGGGAAGGGAAAAGGGATCAGCTGGACAAGCCTTGTTCAAGTCTGTGTAGTCCACACACATACGCCAAGTGCCGTTTTTCTTAAGAACCGGCACCGGATTAGCCAACCACTCAGGGTGAAAGACCTCCACGATAAACCCTGCAACCAATAGCCGAGCTACCTCCTCACCAATAGCCTTACGCCTTTCTTCGTTGAAGCGGCGGAGAAACTGCCTGACCGGTTTTAACTTAGGATCTATATTAAGTGTGTGCTCAGCGAGCTCCCTCGGTACACCTGGCATGTCAGAAGGCTTCCATGCAAAGATGTCCCGGTTCTCACGGATGAACTCGATGAGCGCGCTTTCCTATTTAGGATCCAGGTTAGCACTGATGCTGAACTGCTTTGATGAATCGCTAGGAACAAAATCAACCACCTTAGTGTCCGCAGGCGATTTAAACTTCAACGCCGGATCATGCTCCGTAGTTGGTTTTTTTAGAGAAGTCATATCCGCCGGATCAACATTGTCCTTATAAATCTTCAGCTCCTCTGTGGCACAAACCGACTCAGCATAAGCCGCATCACCCTCTTCACATTCCAAAGCAATCTTCTTGCTCCCATGTACCATGATGGTCCCCTTATGACCCGGCATCTTAAGCCGCAGATAAACATAATACAGCCTCGCCATGAACTCTTGATTTTTCACCACCTCAAAAGTCAATGTCTCTGACCTCGAATCATGATCATCTCCAAAAGCCACCTCTAGGGCTATCTTGCCAACTGGATATGCCCATTTACCATGCACCACACCATGAAAGACGGTGTTCGACGGTTTAAGACTCTTATCTGTTAGTCCCATATGGCGGAAGGTATCATAGTAGAGGATATTGATACTGCTTCCCCCATCCATAAGAACCTTGGTGAATTTATACCCCGAACTTGAGGTGCCACCACTAAGGCCAGATGACCCGGATTATCAACCCGAGGTGGGTGATCCTCTCGACTCCATAAAATGGGTTGTTCAAACCAGCGCAGATACTGAGGCACTGCCGGTTCAACAGAGTTCACGGCCCTTTTATGAAGCTTCTGGTTGCGCTTACACAAGCTAGTGGTGATGACATGATATTGCCCACTATTCAACTGCTTCGGATTACTCTGATAACCCGATTGTTGCTGCTGATTCCCCTGATGGTTATAACCTCCCTGATTACCCTAATTGCCTTGATTACCATGTCCGGTTTGATTACCCTGGAACTCTGAATCGGAGTTGTTACCTCCATAACCCGGCCCATGAAAACCACCTACTGAACCACCAGGCGGGCCATTGCCATATTGAAATTGATTAGAATTTTTGAACTCCCGCATAATGAAACAATCCTTCCAAAGATGCGAATCTGGCCTCTCCTTCGATCCATGTTTTGGGCAAGGCTGATTTAGCAGTCATTCCAGATTGGGACCTGACCCTCCACCCTGCTGGGGCTATTTACCCTTGCGACACTGACCATTATCCTGAACATTGGTGTTAGCCACAAAGTCCAAGATATTGTCCGCCTTGCGCTTACCATTGTTCCCCTGCCCCGCTGGATTATGCTGCTGCCCCTTGGCACCGCCGTTCTTTTTCCCTTTCCCCAGTTTGTCATCCTTAGACTCAGGGTCTTTGGTACTATCTGAATCGGCATATTTCACCAAAGCGTCCGTAAGGGTTGACATGTCATTGCAGTGACGTTTGAGCCTTCCTAACTTCAGTTTTAATGGCATAAACCGGCAATTGCCTTCCAATGTTTAAACTGTTGTATCCGCGTTGATGCGGTCTGACGAATGCATAATAGCTGAGACTCACTTAACCCAATAGGTTGTAGACTCTCCATCCTCTTGAACACAAGCGGCCAGGTCCACAATCGACATAGGCTGCTTACACGTATCCTTAAAATTCTAGATAAACCGATTTTTTAACTCGGCCCATGACCCGACGGAGTTAACCGGTAAGCTCTTTAACCAGGCACGACTTGTTCCCTCCAACATCATGGTGAAGTACTTAGCACACACCGCTTCATCCACATCCAGCATCTCCATCGCCATCTCATAACTCTCAACCCACGACTTAGGGGGTAAATCGGCAGTGTAATTGGGCACCTTGCGAGGGCCTTTAAAATCCTTGGGTAGTCGCACGTTATGCAAAGCGGGGGTGAGGCACGACACCACTAAAGAACAGAAGACCACACCTGGCTCCACTGACATGGTAGGACGAACCGGAGTAAGCTGACGAGCTGCATGCTGTGCTGCTAACTCGGCTTCTCGACGTGCATGCCCATGATCCACCACATCCTGCGCATTAGCACCACCACCCGCCGGGTTATGCCCTCGCGGTGAGTTACGGTGACACGCACTGCTTGACACGGCCGGTTCATCGAAGTGCCTGCTGTAGCTCCGACTCGGACGAGGGGTGGAGTGAATCCTTTTGCGATTGTACGAATAAGCCTGCTGCTGGGTTAAAGCTGTTTGAAGGAGCTCTCTGGCCCATCGTGTCTCAATCGCCACTAGTGACTCGCCGCCGATTGGGAGGGCGGCCAATCGTGAAGCGGCGGCCACAATATTATCCAATGGGTTGGAGTAATGACCCGGGGGTGTTGGAACGTGTTGTGATAAGACATTGTTCTGACGAAGTGGGTCCATCGTGCGTGGCTAAACCGGCGCTCCTGTTACCGGTGCCTCTGTCCGGTTTACCACTCGCTGGTTCCTGGTTCCTTCTCCTGGCGTATTGAAGAGGTTTCTTGGCTCATAACTCGGCGGAAGGTGCGACCGGCATCTCCTCCTCATGACATCATCTGAGGCACTCTGATCCAGCCTAAGCCAGTAAGCTTGAGTCTCCAACTCAGCCCGTTCGGTAGCCATCCTGGCGTTCTCTACCGCCAGGTCCGCCTTGGCCTGAGCTATCTGATCCTTCACCTTTGCAATCTCTGCATTGTGCTGATCCCGGTTTGCCGCATCCACCTTTGCTGCCAGCAACGTTGCTAAAGCGTCGAATAAATCGGACAAAATCTAAGCCGGAGGCGGCGCAGAGTGATACGTCTCCAACGCATCTATAATTTTTGATTGCTCCATGGTATATTATCTTCTTTTTTGGACATTATTGGGATTTATTATCCACTTTTATATTATTTTTGGGACTAACCTATTAATAGGAGGCCCAGTCCAGAATTGCTGTTTTTTTGCCTACTTTAGGGTTTTGAAGAAAAGAAATATCAAACGGAGTCCAAACGGAATGAAACCTACGGGAACGTGATTTTTGGAACGAACAAGATCCAGGAGACTTGGACCCTACGTCAAGCAACCAACATGGAGGCCACAAGGTAGGGGGCGCGCCTACCCCCCTCCCAGGCGCGCCCTCCACCCTCGTGGGCCCCATGTTGCTCCACCGACGTACTTCTTCCTCCTATATATACCTACGTACCCCCAAACAATCAGGGACGGAGCCAAAACCCTAATTCCACGGCCGTAACTTTTTGTATCCACGAGATCCCATCTTGGGGCCTGTTCCAGAGCTCCACCGGAGGGGGCATCGATCACGGAGGGCTTCTACATCAACACCATAGCCTCTCCGATGAAGTGTGAGTAGTTTACTTCAGACCTTCGGGTCCATAGTTATTAGCTAGATGGCTTCTTCTCGCTTTTTGGATCTCAATACAAAGTTCTCCCCCTCTCTTGTGGAGATCTTTTCGATGTAATCTTCTTTTGCGGTGTGTTTGTTGAGACCGATGAATTGTGGGTTTATGATCAAGTTTATCTATGAACAATATTTGAATCTTCTCTGAATTATTTTATGTATGATTGGTTATCTTTGCAAGTCTCTTCGAATTATCAGTTTGGTTTGGCCTACTAGATTGATCTTTCTTGCAATGGGAGAAGTGCTTGGCTTTGGGTTCAATCTTGCGGTGTCCTTTCCCAGTGACAGTAGGGGCAGCAAGGCACGTATTGTATTGTTTCCATCGAGGATAACAAGATGGGGTTTTCATCATATTGCATGAGTTTATCCCTCTACATCATGTCATCTTGCTTAAGGCGTTAGTATGTTCTTATGAACTTAATACTCTAGATGCATGCTGGACAGCGGTCGATGTGTGGAGTAATAGTAGTAGATGCAGGTAGGAGTGGGTCTACTTGTCTCGGACGTGATGCCTATATACATGATCATACCTAGATATTCTCATAACTATGCTCAATTCTATCAATTGCTCAACAGTAATTTGTTCACCCATCGTAAAATACCTATGCTCTTGAGAGAAGCCACTAGTGAAACCTATGGCCCCCGGGTCTATCTTCATCATATTAAATCTTCCAATACTTTGCTTTTATTTTACTTTACATCTTTATCATAAAAATACCAAAAATATTATCTTATCATATCTATCAGATCTCACTCTCGGAAGTGACCGTGTAGGGATTGACAACCCCTTATCGCGTTGGTTGCGAGGATTTATTTGTTTTGTGTAGGTGCGAGGGACTGGCGCGTATCCTCCTACTGGGTTGATACCTTGGTTCTCAAAAACTGAGGGAAATACTTACGCTACTTTGCTGCACCACCCTTTCCTCTTCAAGGGAAAACCAACGCAAGTGCTCAAGAGGTAGCATAGAGCTCCCTGCCCCTGCTGGCGTTGTTGTTGCTGAACCGGAGATCATTGCCACAACGGTAGAAGAGGGCTGTGCTGGCTGTGTACCGGCCATGAAGACCGTGACTCGGTTTGGCATATCAAGGGGGTCCCGAATACTCTTGCCATCGGAACCTCCACTAATCCGGCCATCCTGTAATTGATATAGCGACTCGGTCTCTCTGGTTGAAGACTCATCATCGGAGCAGACAACGGTTTCACCACCAGACGCAGATCCATCCTCATATTCCGCTCTGTGGATGACACCTACGAAGACATGCTTTACAGCGGGCTGAACCGGGGCAGAGCTTGCACGCTGAGCCGTTTCGATGGTGTCGGTGTAGATGTCCGGCTCAGGGCCCGGTTCGCCGATCTTGCCGATGAAGACGTGAATTCCACCAAAGGGGACCCGGTACCCGTATTCAATTGAACCGACTTTGGGACCCCATCCTGCATCGTCGATGTAGAGCTTGCCGCGACGACTCGTAGTCATCCGGCCCACAGCGTATCCCTTGAGTCCTTCGAAGCCGCCCTTCAAGAATTTGAAACCATCATGTGATAGCCCCACGGTGTGCTCCAACTGTTGTGGTTTTGTCACGGCAGATGTCTTTGTGAAAAGACTTAGTCGTGGAGCCATCGCTATGGGTTGACTTGAAGGGGTTAAACCAGGCAGGGGACACAAGTGTTATATACTAGTTCGGCCCCTTACGATGAAGGTAAAAGCCTACGTCTAGTTGTGATGGTATTGCTTGGGTTTCGATGACCAGGGAGCGAATCCGCTTTGCCTGGCTCTCGGGTTGTTGTTTCTTGTCCCTAAACCGCCGCCGGGTCGTCCCTTTATATACATAGGTCGACGCTCGCCGGTTTGCAGAGCCCCGAGGCCGTATCATCAATGTGTCCAACTCGGTCTTTATCCTTCCTATCTTACAATACAAGTAGCATGCGAAAGTCGGTTTACATCTACAGGCCTTAACCCGCCTTTGGGCCTTGGGCCTTCGTAAAGTGCCACCATCCTCACGTCTTCATGGGCTTCTAATCTTCATAGGGTTAATCCGGCTACTCTTGGCCGGTTTATGTCCAGTAGTAATATCCCCAACACTTAGGGTATCCTATGAAGATGCACTTCTCTGATTTGGGTTCGAGCTTATCAGGCTGAAGCCTTTTGACATAAATGTCTCAACCCCAAACTTTAAGAAACGACAGCTTAGGTTTCTTGCCAAACCACAGTTCATATGGTGTCATCTCAATGGATTTAGACGGTGCCCTATTTAACGTGAATTCAACTGTCTCTAATGCATAACCCCAAAACGATAGTGGTAA
Organism: Triticum dicoccoides; assembly: GCF_002162155.2. Taxonomy (NCBI): domain Eukaryota; kingdom Viridiplantae; phylum Streptophyta; class Magnoliopsida; order Poales; family Poaceae; genus Triticum; species Triticum dicoccoides. The sequence continues at coordinate 624,576,713 of NC_041382.1, forward strand.
ATCGATTAGAGACATCATAGATCGCACCATATCTAATAAAGTACGGTTATGACGTTCGGACACACCATTACGTTGTGGTGTTCCAGGTAGCGTGAGTTGTGAAACTATTCCACATTGTTTTAAATGAAGGCCAAATTCGTAACTCAAATATTCGCCTCCGCGATCAGATTGTAGAAACTTTATTTTCTTGTTACGATGATTCTCCACTTCACTCTCAAATTCTTTGAACTTTTCAAATGTTTCAGACTTGTGTTTCATCAAGTAGATATACCCATATATACTCAAATCATCTGTGAAGGTCAGAAAATAAGATACCCGCCGCGAGCTTCAACACTCATCGGACCACATACATCGGTATGTATTATTTCCAAGAATTCATTGGCTCGCTTCATTGTTCCGGAGAACGGAGTTTTAGTCATTTTGCCCATGCGGCATGGTTCGCAAGTATCAAATGATTTATAATCAAGTGATTCCAAAAATCCATCCGTATGGAGTTTCTTCATGCGCTTTATACCAATATGACCTAAACGGCAGTGCCACAAATATGTTGCACTATCATTATCAACTTTGCATCTTTTGGCATCAATATTATGAATATGTGTATCACTACGATCGAGATTCAATAAACCATTTACATTGGGTGTATGACCATAGAAGGTTTTATTCATGTAAATAGAACAACAATTATTCTTTGTCTCAAATGAATAACCGTATCGCAATAAAGATGATCCAATCATATTCATGCTCAACGCAAACACCAAGTAACATTTATTTAGGTTCAACACTAATCCCAAAGGTAGAGTGAGTGTGCGATGGTGATCTTATCAACCTTGGAATCACTTCCAACACACATCGTCACCTCGCACTTAACTAGTCTCTGTTCATTTTGTAACTCCTATTTCGAGTTACTAATCTCTGCAACTGAACCAGTATCAAATACCCAGGGGCTACTATGAATACTAGTAAAGTACACATCAATAACATGTATATCAAATATACCTTTGTTCACTTTGCCATCCTTCTTATCCGCCAAGTATTTGGGGCAGTTTCGCTTCCAGTGACCATCCCCTTTGTAGTAGAAGCACTCAGTTTCAGGCTTGGGTCTAGCTTTGGGTTTCTTCATGGGAGCGGCAAATTGTTTGGTGTTCTTCTTGAAGTTACCTATTTTGCCCTTTTCTTGAAACTAGTGGTCTTGTTAATCATCAACAATTGATGCTCTTTCTTGATTTCTACCTTCGTCGATTTCAGCATCACGAAGAGCTCGGGAATCGTTTCGTCATCCCTTGCATATTATAGTTCATCACGAAGTTTCAGTAACTTGGTGATAGTGACTAGAGAACTTTATCAATCACTATATTATCTGGAAGATTGACTCCCACTTGATTCAAGTGATTGTAGTACTCAGACATTCTGAGCACATGCTCACTGGTTGAGCTATTCTCCTCCAACTTGTAGGCAAAGTATTTGTCAGAGGCCTCATCCTCTTGACTCAGGCATGAGTCTGAAATACCAATTTTCAGTTCTTGGAACATCTCATATGCTCCATGGTGTTCAAAACGTTTTTGAAGTCCCGGTTCTAAGCTGTAAATCATGGTGCACTAAACTATCAATTAGTCATCATACCAAGCTTGTCAAACATCCGAAACGTCTGCATCTGTTCCTGTAATAGGTCTGTCACCTAGCGGTGCATCAAGGACATAATTCTTCTGTGCAGCAATGAGGATAATCCTCAAATCACGGACCCAATCCGCTTTATTGCTACTATCATCTTTCAACTTATTTTTCACTAGGAACATATTAAAAATAAACGGGGAGTTACAACGCGAGATATTGATCTAAAACATAGACATGCAAATACTATCAAGACTAAGTTCGTGATAAATTAAGTTCAATTAATCAAATTACTTAAGAACTCCCACTTAGATTGACATCCCTCAAGTCATCTAAATGATACGTGATCCAAATAAACTAAACCATGTCCAATCATCACGTGAGATGGAGTAGTCATCAATGGTGAACATCTGTATGTTGATCATATCTACTATATGATTCATGTTCGACCTTTCGGCCTCTAGTGCTCCGAGGCCATGTTTGTACATTCTAGGCTCATCATGTTTAACCCGAGTATTTCGTATGTGCATAACTGTCTTGCACCCGTTGTATTTGGACATAGAGTCTATCACACCAGATCATCACGTGGTGTCTCAACACGACAAACTGTCGCAACGGTGCATACACAGGGAGAACACTTATACCTTGAAATTTATTTAAGGGATCATCTTATAATGATACCGCCGTACTAAGCAAAATAAGATGCATAAAAGATAAGCATCACATGCAATTAAAATATATGACATGATATGGCCATCATCATCTTGTGCTTTTGATCTCCATCTCCAAAGCACCATCATGATCTCCATCGTCACCGGCTTGACACCTTGATCTCCATCATAGCGTCGTGGTCGTCTCGCCAACTATTGCTTCTACAACTATTGCTAATGCATAGTGATAAAGTAAAGCAATTACACGGTGTTTGCATTTCATACAATAAAGAGACAACCATAAGGCTCCTGTCGGTTGCTAGTGACTTTTACAAAACATGATCATCTCATACAATAACGTATATCACATCATGTCTTGACCATATCACATCACAACATGCCCTGCAAAAACAAGTTAGATGTCAGCTACTTTGTTGTTGCAAGTTTCACGTGGCTGCCACGGGCTTCTAGCAAGAACCGTTCTTACCTACGCATCAAAACCACAACGGTGATTTATCAAGTTTGCTGTTTTAACCTTGAACATGGACTGGCCGCAGTCAAATTCGATTCAACTAAAGTTGGAGAAACAAACACCCGCCAGCCACCTTTATACAAAACTAGTTGCATATCTGTCGGTGAAACTGGTCTCATGAACGTGTTAATGTAAGGTTAGTCCGGTCCGCTTCATCCAACAATACCGCCAAATAAAAATAACACATTGGTGGTAAGCAGTATGACGATCACTGCCCACAACTCTTTGTGTTCTACCCGTGCATATCGTCTACGCATAAACCTGGCTCTGATACCACTGTTGGGAAACGTAGCATGAAATTTCAAAAAAAATCATATGCTCACGCAAGATCTGTACACGTACCCTCGTAAACCGAAAGCAGAAACGTTTGACAACGCGGTTGATGTAGTCGAACTTCTTCTCATTCCGACCGGTCAAGCACCGAACGTACGACACCTCCAAGTTCTGCACACGTTCAGCTCGGTGACGTCCCTCGAACTCATGATCTAGCAAAGTGTCGAGGGAGAGTTCCATCATCACGACGGCGTGGTGATGGTGATGGTGAAGTGATCCGCGCAGGGCTTCGCCTAAGCACTACGAAGATATGAACGGATGCGTAAACTGTGGAGGGGGCGCCGCACACAGCTAATAGTTGTTGGTGTGTGTTCTAGGTGCCCCTCCCCACATATATATAGGTGGGAGGGGGAGGGGAGCAGCAAGAGGGGACCCCAAGTGGGAGGAATCCTACTTGGGGGGCTCCTCCAATTCGTCCTCCCCCCTTCCTTATAGACGGAAGGGGGAAGGAAAGAGAGGAGAGGGGGAAGGAAGGGGGAATCCTATTCCCTCTCTTTCCTTTCCTCCTCCCCTTTTCCTTCTACACTTAGGCCGACCCATATGGGGGGGGGCACCAGCCCCTTGTGGCTAGTGTGTTTTCCCTCTTGGCCCATAAGGCCCATATATTTTGTCGGGGGTGCCCGGAACCCCTTTCGGTGACCCGATAAGTACCCAGTACCCTCCGAAACACTTCCAGTGTCTGAATACCATTGTCCTATACATCAATCTTTACCTCTCGACCATTTAGGGACTCCTCATAATATTCGTGATCTCATCTGGGACTCCGAAGAACATTCGGTCACCAAATCACATAACTCATATAATACAAAATCGTCATCGAACGTTAAGCGTGTGGACCCTATGGGTTAGAGAACTATGTAGACATGACCAAGACACTTCTCCGGTCAATAACCAATAGCGGAATCTGGATGCTCATGTTGGCTCCTACATATTCTACGAAGATCTTTATCGGTCGAACCGTTATGACAACATATGTTATTCCCTTTGTCCATCAGTATGTTACTTGCCCGAGATTCGATCGTCGGTATCTTCATACCTAGTTCAATCTCATTACCGGCAAGTCTCTTTACTTGTTCTGTAATACATCATCCTAGAACTAAGTCATTAGTCACTTTGCTTGCAAGGCTTCTCATGATGTGTATTACCGAGAGGGCCTAGAGATACCTCTCCGATACTCAGAGTGACAAATCCTAATCTCGATCTGTGCCAACCCAACAAACACCTTCGGAGATACCTGTAGATCATCTTTATAATCACCCAGTTATGTTGTGACATTTTATAGCACACAAGGTATTCCTCCGGTATCCGGGAGTTGCATAATCTCATAGTCAAAAAGAAATATGTATATGAGATGAAGAAAGCAATAGCAATAAAACTGAGTGATCAATATGCTATGCTAACGGATGTGTCATGTCCATCACATCATTTTCCTAATGATGTGATCCCGTTCATCAAATGACAACACATGTCTATGGTTAGGAAACTTAACCATCTTTGATTAACGAGATAGTCTTATAGAGGCTTACTAGGGACACTGTGTCTTATCTATGAATCCACACATGTATCATGTTTCCGGTTAATACAATTCTAGCATGAATAATAAATATTTATCATGATATAAGGAAATATAAAATAACTACTTTAGTATTGCCTCTAGGGTATATTTCCTTCATGAGCGACTACATCTTAGAGTCTGACCACTTTGGCCCTCAATGAGCTATAAATGGCGCGCCAATACCATCTTGGACGAGTGTACTGATAACCTCACCTCCGACTTACATGCCGAGTTGCATGAAACCGAAACTAACAACAAGGACTATCTTGACGCCAAGTTGGACGCGCAAATGGACCGCATTCAAGACATGTTCAACAATCGCAAATCATCACCATCTTCATCATCCTCCAGACGACTCTCAACGACTCAAGTACACATGCGTCCGAGCTACCATCTGACGCAGTACAGATAGGTGTCGACATCATCACCACCATCAAGAACAAATTCCACCACACCATCGAGGCAACTGACTTCAAGACCGCATAGTTGACCGTTAACGTGAAGCTCATGAGCAACATGCCCAAGACGACCGGGCACAACAACTTTTGTCTAGAAGGAGAACGGCGACGTCAACAAGAAGAGTGTCGCCTCCCAAGATGAAGCGCACGAAGTGCATCGGCGAGAAGAAGCACATCATGAGGACCAAGCAAATCAAGCACATAAAGCATAACAAAATCCACCGTGAGGGAAAAAAACTTATTGAGCTATACTCTCGTATTTCTAAAACTCCAAATCCATATACTTTTAGTCTTTCCGGCATGCATTATAATATAAACTAGATGAATTTACTGCAAAGAGGCCACTGTCCATGCGTTACTGAGAGTGGCTTTGCTGCTTTACTAGTTTGAGCCAATGGATATTTTGAGGCCAACTAGTTCATTAAAGTTTTTTTCTTCTTATTTTGTTGTCATTATTCTTCTATTTTTTCTTTAAGATTTTTCCTATGTTTTCCCTTAATCTAAGGTTATCTACAATCAATTGTTTGCTTTTAGTAGGATTTTATTGTACCCCAAAAATCCATTTGCAAATAGTACTACATTAGGTTGAGAATTTTTTCCCTTCAACTGCTTGAAAAATACTCCATCCGTCCTGTAATATAAGATCATATTACATCCAATATATGAGTATATTGGATATAATAAGATTTATATTATGGAACGAAGGGAGTAGTTCACTACAAATGAAAATATCTATGTCTGCTCAATTGTAGTGATTAATCATCACTATTAATTAAGGTGAAAGATTTCTATGGGCTACAAGCATTTGCACAAAGCGTATATGTTCCCATTATGCTCATGAGGAGTATGAACCAACAATTGGGTTTATGCAATGGGACATGTTTATTTGTTACATGGATTGGAGATAGAGTATTTGCAGGTGAGGTCATTACAAGGACTAACAAAGGCCAGCGTGTTTGTATTCCTTGAGTTGTGCTGAACACATCGAGTACCAAATGTTCATTCACTTTACGTGAGGCCAAATTCCTGTTCGTCTTTGTTATAGTATCACAATTAACAAAAGCCAAGGCAAACACTCCTAAAATTGTGCATGTATCCTCCGAAGCATGTAGTCTTCACCCCCGTCTAGACCTACTTATTGATCTTACGAAATATCATAGCCTGCAACGTTGTTCTCTTTTTGTGTGAAAATACATCACATATATCAACTTAACGAATGGTTCTTACTATCGTTTCTTACACATTCGCCACACACGACGGGAAACTATTACAAAGAGTACCCTCCGCTCTATTATCAAAACTAAACTTAGCAATCTAATGTGCCACCTCATTCGCCCACCTACTAGTCTTAGCCAGCTTAAAATTTTGGAGAAGTTTAATGATGGCTAAAGCTTATGAATGTTAATGCATGTCATGAAAACTTATATTGTTGAATTCATATTTGAACGTAGTCTTCAATGATATTATTTTTGCTACGTATAACTTACTCATCCATCACGGTGCATATGGCATGCGTGTAGTTCTAGGTCATGAATTTAAATAGCTAAATATGTACTATACATAACAGAAAATATATTTATAAACTACATACGCTTATGAACCCAATGATATGCTTTTAATGACATATAACACATTTTTAATTAGTCAAATCAGCGACCTAGGACTATGCACATGCCCTATGCACCAAGACGAAGGGAGTATATTTTATTAATTTAAAACATGATCAAAGTATGACCCAAAATACAAAGGCGACTAATAAATCAGGATGGAGGTTGTAGTATTAACTTGAGCTTTATACATCGCTCTTGTAGTACTTTCTCCGTCCGGAAATACTAGGACAAGTATTTTCGGACGGAGGGAGTAGTAGTGAATAAGAGAAGGGAAACACTTTTGTCCAGACGTCTGCAAAGAAGGATTCGTCAGACCAGCCACATATAGTCAATCCCTGTTGGATCTCACGGCTGAGTGATGCCCTAAAATTGTTTTCCGAGTCACCCCCTACGGTAATCACTCTGTATCTCGAATTAACTTGACAAAATCAACTCATCTCATCTGGTCCCCATCTCTCACGCACCCGCCCCTTCTCTGCACCGTCCTCGTCATCCACCTTCGCCGCCCGGCCTCCCCTCCATATCGCAAGTGTGCCGCCCAGTGGATGCCCCGGGACTGGCCCATAGACTGCTTGTTAGTGACCTCGCAAACTGCATAGTCATCGTGTTTATCTCCACAAAGATTCGACCCTGATCCACTTGCAGTTGTGGCATGCGGTCGCCAGAGCATCGTCTATTTGGGAATGAAGCCACCATAAATGGATTACTGAAGGTTACGCCCACCCCATCCCAATATGACCCAGGGTTTCAGTTTTCTACTCATAATACTTTCCAATACATGCGTTGCTAGTTGGTTTTGGGCATAATTGTGTTCTAAAATTTGTGTGACCTATATCTACGTCAATATCTTTGTTTATCCCATGTTGCGGCAGGTTGTACGAATCAGCCTCCATCTGATCTAGGTTGTGACCATGCTTATAACCGTTCCCGTGCATGCTTCATACATATTGTTTTTTTTGCATCGGACGTCCGTATCAGCTCCACTCCATACATATATGCCTCTTCATTGAGCCTAGTTTGCTTTGTACATTTCAAATTTGTGCTTCTATAATGGGTTTAGTTTTTCTTCATCTGCATAATTTGTGTATGTATTCAAACGTCATGTATTTACTTAATTGAAAACTAACACATGTTTTCTAAATTTCACATATATTATGCACAAGAAATTCACCTTTTCACCCCTTTCGGAACTTAATTTGAATGACTACGTAGATATCTTTTGTATTCTCATTTAGAAACAAAAAAGTGCTTCCACTATGTAGAAATTATGTTTAGATTGTATGAATATGATGCATTCAAACTTTCATGCTTCATATGAATCATACTTTTCTTCATGGTGTACAATTTGTTTCATACGCCACATAGTTATGCTTCTTCACTGTGCATAGTCTGCTTCATATCTTTCACACTTGTGCTTCCACATTTATTTGGTTTGCTTTATTTGTATCGTGCGAATAATGTTTGTGTACACATCAAACATGACATACTTCTAAATTCTAATTTTTTGCAAGGTTGGCGGGGGCGAAAAAACATGCTTTTGCCTATGGTGAGGATAACACGGTGGTCAATCATGGGCATGACGTGCGGCGTGTGATCATGCATCTCACTGCTGAGTATTAGGGTAATCCGCTTGGAAGCAAACTAACCATACTCGCATGGCCGCTTGGAGAAAAAACGACTACGGATTATGAAGCACGGTTTGTTGTGTTGGAAGCTTGATTTTTGTATGATGGAAGCAAACTGAGCACATTTGTATTTGTATTCATTACTCTGGGGAAACAATATTTGTGATTTTTTGAAAATAAAATATACCATTACATAAGGCAAAAGGTTCTGTCAAATTGGAGCAAATTTCAGTCGCAATTGAAGCAAATTCTTGTATCTACGGGAACAATTGTTTTGCCGTGTTGAAAACAAACCGTTATATCCAAAAAATCAGATTGAAGAAAATTCCAATCGTGATGGAAGTAAAGTTTGCTATGTTCGAAACAGACTGTTATATTTCAAATAACTCTCCATCCATTTTTTTCAAATAAACTCTCCATCCAATTATCCCTGTTGCGGAAAAAAAACACGAAGCATCGATCCCACGTACTTCAGGGAAGTAGTTGGAAGGAAGCAAAACTCAATTACTAGTAGACCATGCATGTACGCTAATTATCTAGGCCCACGTTACCTCAAGTCATTCTATTCATTCATCGGACGCATCACAAATTACTAATCCAACAGCAAGCGGCTAGTCTGGTGGATGCAGGACATTATGATGCCTAGTGGTTCCCATAAGTGAACAAGAAACGAAGTCTGACTCAGCCGATAGATAACATACCCATCACTCTTGAACTGTATTAACTTGAACTGTATGTATCCATCAGTCTTGTAGTAGGAGTGACCGAGTGAACAAGAGAAGAAGAAACGAAGTATGACTAAGCCGATAGATAACATATCTAGTGCTGACGTGTCTCGGGAGCACTGTAGCACATGAATCCCCGGCTGCGTGTATATCTGTCTAGTCACACTTTTGTGATTTTTTGCTCGCTCGATCGTTTGATCATTTCACACTGCAGAACAACTGGAGGATAATATTTCAGATATTCTTTTTCGTTCAGACCACCACTCACCTCGGTCGTCATGAGCTGCGAGGCAGATTTGCCCTCTGGGGTCTAGAAGTATCTAGCTACTACTACTCCCTAGAGATATTTTTCACATCGCTGTACAGAATCTCAGAAGGGTAAGGTGCCAGTTGTTGCTACTCCTATATGGCAGGCTAGCTAGAGCACATCAAGTACAAGTATGGCGACGCGCGTACGTACATGTTCCTTTCTAGCGGTGGAACATGGCGTGTTCGCGCGATGTCAGGCTTCTTCCAGCTCCTTCTCTTGTGCATTGGTAAAGCAGTTGGCCCCTAAAATATAGTACTAACGACGAAGCCTACACGTGATCCTACTGTGCGTGTCAGCGTGTGAAGCCGTTGAATTCCTGTAGTCGGCATCATAAAATATATTCCTACTCCACTATACAACTATAGAAAATGCAAATATCTCACATTATTTCAGTATTTAATGTGTACAGTTGTTTGGCACAACAAAATACTCTTGTCTACTCTAGTCCAGCTACTGGGCTCGAACATACTGGAGCAGTACCGGGGGCCACTAAGTATAGTATTTTGGATATTAAAATCCGGTTAGAGTAGCAAATCTGAGAATTGGTTAATTCTGGGCTGCTCCGTGTTCCTGTTTCTCTTCATGTGCACTTGCCCAGCTTGTTGTGCCTTCTGCGAGGCTGGAGACAGGATGGCAAATCGTAAGTCTAAAAAGCAATCTCTGTCTGGGTGTTAGCCTGCCCACGAGGACCCGGCATGCTGCATGTAGCACTGCTCAAAATTGAATGGCAGGATGCAAACGGGTCATAGCGTACTATCTTGTTCCTGTTGCTTTCTCTCTTTTCTCCAATCAAGGTCGCCAAAATCTCATTTAACTTCTTCACGTAATTAGTTACTTCTTCTAGAAGTGCATGCTCTAGCAAATGCAAAAAAAAAAGACCGATCTAACGAGCAAATCGTAAGTCTAAAGAGCAGCCTCTGTCGGGTGTCAACTGCCCACGAGGACCCAGCATGCTGCATGCAGCACTGCTCAAAATTGAACGGCGAGATACAAACGGGTCACGGCATACTACCTTGTCCCCGCTACTTTCTCTCTTCTCTCCAAACGAGGTCGACAAAATCTCACTTAACTTCTTCAAGTAATTAGTTGCTCCTTCTAGAAGTGCATGCTCTAACGAATGCAACCAAAATACCGATTTAATGGCAAATCGTAAGTCTAAATAGCAACCTCTGTCGGGTGACAGCCCGCCCACAAGGGCCCGGCATGCTGCATGCAGCACTGCTAAAAATTGAAAGGCGGGATGCAAACGGGTCACGACATACTACCTTGTCCCTGCTGCTTTCTCTCTTCTCTCCAAGTGAGGTCGACAAAATCTCAC
>NC_041382.1:624587781-624595647 GCF_002162155.2 Triticum dicoccoides
TCTTCAAGTAATTAGTTACTCCTTCTAGAAGTGCATGCTCTAGCTAATGCAACCAAAAAACCGATCTATTGGCAAATCGTAAGTCTAAAGAGCAATCTCTATCGGGTGTCAGCTCGCCCACGAGGGCCCAGCATGCTCCATGCAGCACTGCTCAAAATTGAACGGCGAAATGCAAATAGGTCACGACATACTACCTTGTCCCTACTGCTTTCTCTCTTTTCTCCAAGTGAGGTCGACAAAATCTCACTTTACTTCTTCAAGTAATTATTTACTCCTTCTAGAAGTGCATGCTCTAGCTAATCCAATCAAAAGACCTATCTAATGGCAAATCATAAGTCTAAAGAGCAACCTCTATCAGGTGTCAGGCCGCCCACGAGGGCCCAACATGCTGCATGCAACAGTGCTCAAAATTGAACAACATGATGCAAACGGGTCACATAATACTACCTTGTCCCTGCTGCTTTCTCTCTTCTTTCCAACCGAGGTCAACAAAATCTCACTTAACTCCTTCAAGTAATTAGTTACTCCTTCTACAAGTGCATGCTCTACCTAATGCAACCAAAAGACCGAACTAATGGCAAATTGTAAGTCTAAAGAGCAACATGTGTCGGGTGTCAGCCCGCCCCCAAGGGCCCATCATGCTTCATGCAGCATTGCTCAAAATTGAATGGGGGATGCAAACGGATCACGGCGTACTACCTTGTCCCTGCTGCTTTCTCTCTTCTCTCCAAGCGAGGCACTTAACTTCTTCAAGTAATTAGTTACTCCTTCTAGAAGTGCATACCCTAGCTAATGCAACCAAAAAACCAATATATTGGAAAATCGTAAGTCTAAAGAGCAATCTCTATCGGGTGTCAGACCACCCACGAGGGCCCAGCATGCTGCATGCAGCACTGCTCAAAATTGAACGGCGAGATGCAAACAGGTCACGACATACTACCTTGTCCCTACTTCTATCTCTCTTCTCTCCAAGCGAGGTCGACAAAATCTCACTTTACTTCTTCAAGTAATTATTTACTCCTTCTAGAAATGCATGCTCTAGCTAATGCAACCAAAAAACCGATCTAATGGCAAATCATAAGTCTAAAGAGCAACCTCTGTCGGGTGTCAGCCCGCCCACGAGGGCCTAGCATGTTGCATGCAACATTGCTCAAAATTGAACGTCGGGATGCAAACGGGTATCGGCATACTACCTTGTCCCTGCTGCTTTCTCTCTTCTCTCCAAGCGAGGATGACAATATCTCACTTAACTTCTTCAAGTAATTAGCTACTCCTTCTAAAAGTTCATGCTCTAGCTAATGCAACCAAAAGATTGATCTAAAGGCAAATCGTAAGTCTAAAGAGCAACCTCTGTCGGGTGTCAGCCCGCCCACGAGGGCCCATCATGTTGCATGGAGCACTTCTCAAAATTGAACGGTGGGATGCAAACAGGTCATGACATACTACCTTGTCCCTGCTGCTTTCTCTCTTCTTTCCAACCGAGGTCAACAAAATATCATTTAACTTCTTCAAGTAATTAGTTACTCCTTCTAGAAGTGCATGCTCTACCTAATGCAACCAAAAAACCTATCTAATGGCAAATCATAAGTCTAAAGAGCAACCTCTATCGGGTGTCAGCCCGCCCACGAGGGCCCAGCATGCTGCATGCTGCATTGCTCAAAATTGAACAGCGGGATGCAAACGGGTCACGGCATGCTACCTTGTCCCTGCTGCTTTCTCTCTTCTCTCCACAGTGAGGTCAACAAAATCTCACTTAACTTCTTGAAGTAATTAGTTACTCCTTCTAGAAGTGCATGCTCTAGCTAATGGAACCAAAAAACCGATCTATTGGCAAATCGTAAGTCTAAAGAGCAATCTCTATCGGGTGTCAGCTCGCCCACGAGGGCCCAGCATGCTGCATGCAGCACTGCTCAAAATTGAACAGCGAAATGCAAATAGGTCAAGACATACTACCTTGTCCCTACTGCTTTCTCTCTTCTCTCCAAGTGAGGTCGACAAAATCTCACTTTACTTCTTCAAGTAATTATTTACTCCTTCTAGAAGTGCATGCTCTAGCTAATGCAACGAAAAAACAGACCTAATGGCAAATCGTAAGTCTAAAGAGCAACCTCTGTCGGGTGTCAGCCCGCCCACGAGGGCCCAGCATGTTGCTTGCAACATTGCTCAAAATTGAACGTCGGGATGCAAACGGGTCACGGCATACTACCTTGTCCCTGCTGCTTTCTCTCTTCTCTCCAAGCGAGGTCAACAAAATCTCACTTAACTTCCTCAAGTAATTGGCTACTCCTTCTAAAAGTGCATGCTTTAGCTAATGCAACCGAAAGATCGATCTAATGGCAAATCGTAAGTCTAAAGAGCAACCTCTGTCGGGTGTCAGCCCGCCCATGAGGGCCCATCATGCTGCATGAAGCATTGCTCAAAATTGAACGGCGGGATGCAAACAGGTCACGACATACTACCTTGTCCTTGCTGCTTTCTCTCTTCTTTCCAACCGAGGTCAACAAAATATCATTTAACTTCTTCAAGTAATTAGTTACTCCTCTAGAAGTGCATGCTCTACCTAATGCAACCAAAAGACCTATCTAATGGCAAATCGTAAGTCTAAAGAGCAACCTCTATCGGGTGTCAGCCCGCACACGAGGGCCCAGCATGCTGCATGCAGCATTGCTCAAATTTGAACAGCGGGATGCATACGGGTCACGACATACTACCTTGTCCCGGCTGCTTTCTCTCTTCTCTCCAAAGTGAGGTCAACAAAATCTCACTTAACTTCTTCAAGTAATTAGTTACTCCTTCTAGAAGTGCATGCTCTAGCTAATGCAACCAAAAAACCGATCTATTGGCAAATTGTAAGTGTAAAGAGCAATCCCTATCGGGTGTGAGCCCGCCCACGAGGGCCTAGCATGCTGCATGCATAACTGCTCAAAATTGAACGGTGAGATGCAAACAGGTCACGACATACTACCTTGTTACTACTGCTTTCTCTCTTCTCTCCAAGCGAGGTCGACAAAATCTCACTTTACTTCTTCAAGTACTTATTTACTCCTTCTAGAAGTGCATGCTTTAGCTAATGCAACTAAAAAACCGATCTAATGGCAAATCGTAAGTCTAAAGAGCAACCTCTGTCGGGTGTCAGCCCGCCCACGAGGGCCCATCATGCTGCATGCAGCACTGCTCAAAATTGAACGGTGGGATGCAAACAGGTCATGACATACTACCTTGTCCCTGCTGCTTTCTCTCTTCTTTCCAATCGAGGTCAACAAAATATCATTTAACTTCTTCAAGTAATTAGTTACTCCTTCTAGAAGTGCATGCTCTACCTAATGCAACCAAAAGACCTATCTAATGGCAAATCGCAAGTCTAAAGAGCAACCTCTATTGGGTGTCAGCCCACCCACGAGGGCCCAGCATGTTGCATGCTGCATTGTTCAAAATTGAACAGCGGGATGCAAACGGGTCACGGCATACTACCTTGTCCCTGCCGCTTTCTCTCTTCTCTCCACAGTGAGGTCAACAAAATCTCACTTAACTTCTTGAAGTAATTAGTTACTCCTTCTAGAAGTGCATGCTCTAGCTAATGCAACCAAAAAACTGATCTATTGGCAAATCGTAAGTCTAAAGAGCAATCTCTATCGGGTGTCAGCTCGCCCACGAGGGCCCAGCATGCTGCAAGCAGCACTGCTCAAAATTGAACGGCGAAATGCAAACAGGTCAAGACATACTACCTTGTCCCTACTGCTATCCCTGTTCTCTCCAAGCGAGGTCGACAAAATCTCACTTTACTTCTTCAAGTAATTATTTACTCCTTCTAGAAATGCATGCTCTAGCTAATGCAACCAAAAAACCGATCTAATGGCAAATCGTAAGTCTAAAGAGCAACCTCTGTCGAGTGTCAGCCCGCCCACGAGGGCCTAGCATGTTGCATGCAACATTGCTCAAAATTGAACGTCGGGATGCAAACGGGTATCGGCATACTACCTTGTCCCTGCTGCTTTCTCTCTTCTCTCCAAGCGAGGACGACAAAATCTCACTTAACTTCTTCAAGTAATTAGCTACTCCTTCTAAAAGTGCATGCTCTATCTAATGCAACCAAAAGATTGATCTAAAGGCAAATCGTAAGTCTAAAGAGCAACCTCTGTCGGGTGTCAGCCCGCCCATGAGGGCCCATCATGCTGCATGCAGCACTGCTCAAAATTGAACGGTGGGATGCAAACAGGTCATGACATACTACCTTGTCCCTGCTGCTTTCTTCTTCTTTCCAACCGAGGTCAACAAAATATCATTTAACTTCTTCAAGTAATTAGTTACTCCTTCTAGAAGTGCATGCTCTACCTAATGCAACAAAAAGACCTATCTAATCGCAAATCGTAAGTCTAAAGAGCAACCTCTATCGGGTGTCAGCCCGCCCACGAGGCCCAGCATGCTGCATGCTGCATTGCTCAAAATTGAACAGCGGGATGCAAACGGGTCACGACATACTACCTTGTCCCTGCTGCTTTCTCTCTTCTCTCCACAGTGAGGTCAACAAAATCTCACTTAAGTTCTTGAAGTAATTAGTTACTCTTTCTAGAAGTGCATGCTCTAGCTAATGCAACCAAAAAACCGATCTATTGGCAAATCGTAAGTCTAAAGAGCAATCTCTATCGGGTGTCAGCTCGCCCACGAGGGACCAGCATGCTCCATGCAGCACTGCTCAAAATTGAATGGCGAAATGCAAATAGGTCACGACATACTACCTTGTCCCTACTGCTTTCTCTCTTTTCTCCAAGTGAGGTCGACAAAATCTCACTTTACTTCTTCAAGTAATTATTTACTCCTTCTAGAAGTGCATGCTCTAGCTAATGCAACCAAAACACGACCTAATGGCAAATCGTAAGTCTAAAGAGCAACCTCTGTCGGGTGTCAGCCCGCCCACGAGGGCCCAACATGTTGCTTGCAACATTGCTCAAAATTGAACGTCGGGATGCAAACGGGTCACGGCATACTACCTTGTCCCTGCTACTTTCTCTCTTCTCTCCAAGCGAGGTCGACAAAATCTCACTTAACTTCCTCAAGTAATTGGCTACTCCTTCTAAAAGTGCATGCTTTAGCTAATGCAACCGAAAGATCGATCTAATGGCAAATCGTAAGTCTAAAGAGCAACCTCTGTCGGGTGTCAGCCCGCCCACGAGGGCCCATCATGCTGCATGAAGCATTGCTCAAAATTGAACGGCGGGATGCAAACAGGTCACGACATACTACCTTGTCCTTGCTGCTTTCTCTCTTCTTTCCAACCGAGGTCAACAAAATATCATTTAACTTCTTCAAGTAATTAGTTACTCCTCTAGAAGTGCATGCTCTACCTAATGCAACCAAAAGACCTATCTAATGGCAAATCGTAAGTCTAAAGAGCAACCTCTATCGGGTGTCAGCCCGCACACGAGGGCCCAGCATGCTGCATGCAGCATTGCTCAAATTTGAACAGCGGGATGCAAACGGGTCACGACATACTACCTTGTCCCGGCTGCTTTCTCTCTTCCCTCCAAAGTGAGGTCAACAAAATCTCACTTAACTTCTTCAAGTAATTAGTTACTCCTTCTAGAAGTGCATGATGTGGCTAATGCAACCAAAAAACCGATCTATTGGCAAATCGTAAGTGTAAAGAGCAATCTCTATCGGGTGTGAGCCCGCCCATGAGGGCCCAGCATGCTGCATGCATCACTGCTCAAAATTGAATGGCGAGATGCAAACAGGTCACGACATACTACCTTGTCCCTACTGCTTTCTCTCTTCTCTCCAAGCGAGGTCGACAAAATCTCACTTTACTTCTTCAAGTACTTATTTACTCCTTCTAGAAGTGCATGCTTTAGCTAATGCAACTAAAAACCCGATCTAATGGTAAATTGTAAGTCTAAAGAGCAACCTCTGTCGGGTGTTAGCCCGCCCATGAGGGCCCAGCATGTTGCATGCAACATTGCTCAAAATTGAACGTCGGGATGCAAACGGGTCACCGCATACTACCTTGTCCTTGCTGCTTTCTCTCTTCTCTCCAAGCGAGGTCGACAAAATGTCACTTAACTTCTTCAAGTAATTGGCTACTCCTTCTAAAAGTGCATGCTCTAGCTAATGCAAGCAAAAGATCGATCTAATGGCAAATCGTAAGTCTAAAGAGCAACCTCTGTCGGTTGTCAGCCCGCCCACGAGGGTCCAACATGCTGCATGCAGCACTGCTCAAAATTGAACGGCGGGATGCAAACGGGTCACGACATACTACCTTGTCCTTGTTGTTTTCTCTCTTCTTTCCAACCGAGGTCAATAAAATCTCATTTAACTTCTTCAAGTAATTAGTTAGTCCTTCTAGAAGTGCATGCTCTACCTAATGCAACCAAAAGACCTATCTAATGGCAAATCGTAAGTCTAAAGAGCAACCTCTACCGGGTGTTAGCTCGCCCACGAGGGCCCAGCATGCTGCATGCAGCATTGCTCAAAATTGAACAGCGGGATGCAAACGGGTCACGACATACTACCTTGTCCCTGCTACTTTCTCTCTTCTCTCCAAAGTGAGGTCAACAAAATCTCACTTAACTTCTTCAAGTAATTAGTTACTCCTTCTAGAAGTGCATGCTCTAGCTAATGCAACCAAAAAACCAATCTATTGGCAAATCGTAAGTCTAAAGAGCAATCTCTATCGGGTGTCAGCCCGCCCACGAGGGCCCAGCATGCTGCATGCGGCACTGCTCAAAATTGAACGGCGAAATGCAAACAGGTCACGACATACTACCTTGTCCCTACAGCTTTCTCTCTTCTCTCCAAGTGAGGTCAACAAAATCTCACTTTACTTCTTCAAGTAAATATTTACTCCTTCTAGAAGTGCATGCTCTAGCTAATGCAAACAAAAACCCGATCTAATGGCAAATCGAAAGTCTAAAGAGCAACCTCTGTCGGGTATCAGCCCGCCCACGAGGGCCCAGCATGTTGCTTGCAAGATTGCTCAAAATTGAACGTCGGGATGCAAACGGGTCACGACATACTACCTTGTCCCTGCTGCTTTCTCTCTTCTCTCTAAGCGAGCTCGACAAAATCTCACTTAACTTCTTCAAGTAATTGGCTACACCTTCTAAAAGTGCATGCTCTAGCTAATGCAACCAAAAGATCGATCTAATGGCAAATCGTAAGTCTAAAGAGCAACCTCTGTCGGGTGTGAGCCCGCCCACGAGGGTCCATCATGCTGCATGCAACACTGCTCAAAATTGAACGGCGGGATGCAAATAGGTCACGACATAATACCTTGTCCTTGCTGCTTTCTCTCTTCTTTCTAACCGAGGTCAACAAAATATCATTTAACTTCTTCAAGTAATTAGTTACTCCTTCTAGAAGTGCATGCTCTACCTAATGCAACCAAAAGACCTATCTAATGGCAAATCGTAAGTCTACAGAGCAACCTGTATCGGGTGTCAGCCCGCCCACGAGGGCCCAGCATGCTGCATGCAGCATTGCTCAAAATTGAACAGCGGGATGCAAACGGGTCACGGCATACTACCTTGTCCCTGCTGCTTTCTCTCTTCTCTCCAAAGTGATGTCAACAAAATCTCACTTAACTTCTTCAATTAATTAGTTACTCCTTCTAGAAGTGCATGCTCTAGCTAATGCAACCAAAAAACCGATCTATTGGCAAATCATAAGTCTAAAGAGCAATCTCTTTCGGGTGTCAGCCCGCCCACGAGGGCCCAGCATGCTGCATGCAGCACCGCTCAAAATTGAACGGCGAGATGCAAACAGGTCACGACATACTACCTTGTCCCTACTGCTTTCTCTCTTCTCTCCAAGCGAGGTCGACAAAATCTCATTTTAGTTCTTCAAGTAATTATTTACTCCTTCTATAAGTGC
>NC_041382.1:624595818-624596858 GCF_002162155.2 Triticum dicoccoides
CGGGATGCGAACGGGTCACGACATACTACCTTGTCCCTGCTGCTTTCTCTCTTCTCTCCAGGCGAGGTCGACAAAATCTCACTTAACTTCTTCAAGTAATTGGCTACTCCTTCTAAAAGTGCATGCTCAAGCAAATGCAACCAAAAGATCGATCTAATGGAAAATCGTAAGTCTAAAGAGCAACCTCTGTCGGGTGTCAGCCCGCCCACGAGGGTCCATCATGCTGCATGCAGCACTGCTCAAAATTGAACGGCGGGATGCAAACAGGTCATGACATACTACCTTGTCCTTGTTGCTTTCTCTCTTCTTTCTAACCGAGGTCAACAAAATCTCATTTAACTTCTTCAAGTAATTAGTTACTCCTTCTAGAAGTGCATGCTCTACCTAATGCAACCAAAAGACCTATCTAATGGCAAATCGTAAGTCTAAAGAAAAACCTGTACCGGGTGTCAGCCCGCCCACGAGGGCCCAGCATGCTGCATGCAGCATTGCTCAAAATTGAACATCGGGATGCAAACGGGTCATGGCATACGACCTTGTCCCTGCAGCTTTCTCTCTTCTCTCCAAAGCGAGGTCAACAAAATCTCACTTAACTTCTTCAAGTAATTAGTTACTCCTTCTAGAAGTGCATGCTCTAGCTAATGCAACGAAAAAATCGATCTATTGGCAAATCGTAAGTCTAAAGAGCAATCTCTATCGGGTGTCAGCCCGCCCACGAGGGCCCAGCATGCTGCATGCAGCACTGCTCAAAATTGAACGGCGAGATGCAAACTGGTCACGACATACTACCTTGTCCCTACTGCTTTCTCTTTTCTCTCCAAGCGAGGTCGACAAAATCTCACTTTACTTCTTCAAGTAATTATTTACTCCTTCTAGAAGTGCATGCTCTACCTAATGCAACCAAAAAACTGATCTAATGGCAAATCGTAAGTCTAAAGAGCAACCTCTGTCGGGTGTCAGCCCGCCCACGAGGGCCCAGCATGTTGCATGCAACATTGCTCAAAATTGAACGCCGGGATGCAATTGGGTCACGACATACT
>NC_041382.1:624596969-624602054 GCF_002162155.2 Triticum dicoccoides
ACCAAAAGATCGATCTAATGGCAAATTGTAAGTCTAATGAGCAATCTCTGTCGGGTGTCAGCCCGCCCACGAGGGCCTATCATGCTGCATGCAACACTGCTCAAAATTGAACGGCGGGATGCAAACAGGTCACGACATACTACCTTGTCCCTGCTGCTTTCTCTCTTCTTTCAAACCGAGGTCAACAAAATCTCATTTAACTTCTTCAAGTAATCAGTTACTCCTTCTAGAAGTGCATGCTCTACGTAATGCAACCAAAAGACCCATCTAATGGCAAATCGTAAGTCTAATGAGCAACCTCTATCGGGTGTCAGCCCGCCCATGAGGGCCCAGCATGCTGCATGCAGCATTGCTCAAAATTGAACAACGGGATGCAAACGGGTCATGGCATACTACCTTGTCCCTGCTGCTTTCTCTCTTCTCTCCAAGGTGAGGTCAACAAAATCTCACTTAACTTCTTCAAGTAATTAGTTACTCGTTCTAGAAGTGCATGCTCTAGCTAATGCAACCAAAAGACTGAACTAATGGCAAATCGTAAGTCTAAAGAGCAACATGTGTCGGGTGTCAGCCCGCCCACGAGGTCCCAGCATGCTGCATGCAGCACTGCTCAAAATTGAACGGCGAGATGCAAACAGGTCACGACATACTACCTTGTCCCTACTGATTTCTCTCTTCTCTCCAAGCGAGGTCGACAAAATCTCACTTTACTTCTTCAAGTAATTATTTACTCCTTCTAGAAGTGCATGCTCTAGCTAATGGAACCAAAAACCCGATATAATGGCAAATCATAAGTCTAAAGAACAACCTCTGTCGGGTGTCAGCCCGCCCATGAGGGCCCAGCCTGTTGCATGCAACATTGCCCAAAATTGAATGTCGGGATGCAAACGGGTCACGGCATACTACCTTGTCCCTGCTGCTTTCTCTCTTCTCTCCAAATGAGGTCGACAAAATCTCACTTAACTTCTTCAAGTAATTAGCTACTCCTTCTAAAAGTGCATGCTCTAGCTAATGCAACCAAAAGATCGATCTAATGGAAAATCATAAGTCTAAAGAGCAACCTCTGTCGGGTGTCAGCCCGCCCACGAGGGACCATCATGCTGCATGCAGCACTGCTTAAAATTGAACGGCGGGATGCAAACATGTCACGACATACTACCTTGTCCCTGCTGCTTTCTCTCTTCTTTCCAACCAATGTCAACAAAATCGACTTCTTCAAGTAATTAGTTACTCCTTCTAGAAGTGCATGCTCTACCTAATGCAACCAAAAGACCTATCTAATGGCAAATCGTAAGTCTAAAGAACAACCTTTATCGGTTGTCAGCCCGCCCACGAGGGCCCAGCATGCTGCATGCAGCATTGCTCAAAATTGAACAACGGGATGCAAACGAGTCACGACATACGACCTTGTCCCTGCTGCTTTCTCTCTTCTCTCCAAAGCGAGGTCAACAAAATCTCACTTAACTTCTTCAAGTAATTAGTTACTCCTTCTAGAAGTGCATGCTCTAGTTAATGCAACCAAAAGACTGAACTAATGGCAAATCGTAAGTCTAAAGGGCAACATGTGTCGGGTGTCAGCCCGCCAACGAGGTCCCAGCATGCTGCATGCATCATTGCTCAAAATTGAACGGCGGGATGCAAACGGGTCACGGCATAGTACCTTGCCCCTGCTGCTTTCACTCTTCTCTCCAAACGAGGCACTTAACGTCTTCAAGTAATTAGTTACTCCTTCTAGAAGTGCATGCTCTAGTTAATGCAACCAAAAGACCGATCTAATGGCAAATCGTAAGTCTAAAGAGCAACCTTTGTCAGGTGTCAGCCCACCCACGAGGGCCCAGCATGTTGCATGCAACATTGCTCAAAATTGAACAGCGGGATGCAAACGGGTCATGGCGTACTACCTTGTCCCTGCTGCTTTTCTCTTCTCTCCAAGCGAGGTCGACAAAATCTCACTTGGCTTCTTCAAGTAATTAGTTACTCCTTCTAGAAGTGTATGCTCTAGCTAATTCAACCAAAAAACCGATCTAATGGAAATCGTTAGTCTAAAGAGCAATCTCTGTCGGCTGTCAACCCGCCCACGAGGGCCCAGCAATGCTGCATGCAGCATTGCTCAAAATTGAACGGCAAGATGCAAACGGGTCATGACGTAGTACCTTTGTCCCTGCTGCTAATTAACACTATATATGGTGGTGCAACCATCATGCTTGAGCTCGTCATCTAATTAACCACTCGAGATAGAGCCAGCTACGTAGAAGCTGTGCGAGTAGTACTAGTACCAAGAATGGTGATGCACGGAATGATCAAAATTGCACTTACTACCTGTCGTCAGAAATTGCATTAATTGAGTCATACATGCACCCACACGATACATACAGTAGTACATCAACATTAGAGCAAGTGCCATGGAGAAGAAGGACAATATTGCGTGATGTGCATCTCAAGAAACAACGAGTAGCTATGAATTAGGACCTTTTGCAACGTCGCGCACGCATGCAATGCACCGAGTCTACCCGGAGCTTCCGCTTCTTCAAAAACACTTTTGGCATTGAATGGAGCCACAAGTTGCGCGGTCAAAGACAGGGCCCCCATAACTTGCTGCGCCCCCACACAAGTGTCGCTCGGTCTTAATCGCGCGACGCCTCAGAGGATCGCTCGAAACGGCTAGGGTATTCCCCGATCCACCGTCCCTAAGTAAAGGCGGCCGGGCGAGCGCCCCATGCAAGAAAGAACGTGCGATCGAGCACATGTCCAGCTCTCCGCCCACCGGGCAACCACTAGCTAGCGCCGCGCGCCCGGCCCTCCTCTCTCTATATATAGGCCTCTCGCTCCCGAGATCTTTCGTAGCAGCGCGATTCGCCATAGCCACTGCCCAGCGAGCGGCCCAGTGGTAGCGTAGCTAAGCTAAGCAAGTGAGTGTGCACTGCGTGTGACACGACGACCGGTTGGTCCATCACTAGCGCGCTAGCTAGACGCACGCTCGCACGTGTCTAAGCTACCCATCTCCTCCGTCGACCGACCATGCCGGCCTTCGCCGAGCCAGCCATTGATCCGCCTCTGGCGGACAGCTACCGCGCGCTGCTGCGCACCGACCAGCTCCGCCGCGGCGGCATTGCGCCCGCGCTGTCGCCGGCGGTGCCGGAGAGCGTCGCCGTGCTGGAGCGCGACCTGCCGATGATCGACTTGAAGCGCCTGACGAGCGGCGACGCGGGGGAGAGGAAGGCGTGCGCGGACGCCATGGCGCGCGCGGCGTCGGAGTGGGGCTTCTTCCAGGTGATCAACCACAGCGTGGGGCGGGAGCTCCTGGAGGAGATGCGGCGCGAGCAGGCGCGGCTGTTCCGCCTGCCGTTCGACACCAAGGAGAAGGCCGGGCTCCTCAACGGCTCGTACCGGTGGGGCAACCCGACGGCTACGTCGCTCCGGCACCTCTCGTGGTCGGAGGCCTTCCACGTTCCGCTCGCCAACATCTCCCGGGAGGACTGCGACTACGGAAAGCTCAGCTCCTTGAGGTACGTGCTTACGTACGCCCGCCCATATGCATGCCTGTTCTTGTTACCCTGCTTACTCTGTCAGACAATTAGCGAACGTGCTTGACTATAATTAGTTACATTAATCAGTTCTGTCGATAGAGATTTTCTTTTCATTTGAGAGTCCAAGGACGAAAGAACACTTTTGATAGTTATTACGCGCGCGATCGTTAGTAGTATATTCGTTTGCTGCCGGCACATATATGTGTAGTAGTATTCTAGTAGTAGAAGGGAAGAAGATGGAGGCACGCGGCAAACTTTCCTGTCAACTACGTACATTAATTCGGCTTTGTTTGGGTCGATGAATGACGATATCATGTGTGCGGCTGCATATGTGCCCACGAAACATGGGCGTTTTTAGTACACTAACCGAATTTAACGCCTTCGTGTCCATCGAACCAGCCTACCAACCCCATCCCCCAGGACCATGATACATACGCCGAATATTAATTTGTGTGCTGCGGGGTTCCCTTCCGTGTACAGTGTCCGGATAGAGAAATATCTCAGGCTAGCAGTATACGTGTATGAACCAACAATACACACGACCATGACTCGAAATGGTACATGCATGAGCACTTGTTTCAATACTAGTACATGACCATGAATCTAATCTGGTTACATACGTGTGTTTACCACGGTCACTTAGTCACACTAGGCGAGAATTTTACCACGAGTCGTGTGCAGTAGTTTTATTGATGACTGACGAGCAAAAGTTTTGTCGCGCGAGCAGGGCCGTGATGCAGGAGGTGGCGGACGCGATGTCGCGCGTGGCGGACACGGTGGCGGCGGCGCTGGCGGAGGACCTCGGGCACGATGCGTGGGGCGGCGAGCCGGCGTTCCCGGCGGGGTGCGACGGGACGACGTGCTTCCTGCGGCTCAACAGGTACCCGGCATGCCCGTTCGCGCCGGACACGTTCGGGCTGGTGCCGCACACGGACAGCGACTTCCTCACCATCCTCTGCCAGGACCAGGTCGGGGGCCTGCAGCTCATGAAGGACTCCCGCTGGGTCGCCGTGAAACCCCGCCCCGACGCGCTCATCGTCAACATCGGCGATCTGTTTCAGGTAACAGTCCCCTCCTCGGCGTTTTACCCCATATACGTACTACATGCCGGAGTTTTGACCAAGCAGAGAGGTGTACCCGATCGTCGCATCAGATGGTACTATTTTGTGTGTGTGGACGCATTTTTCGCCTTCTTATTCCAGTTCTCTGCATTTGGATGCTTCAGGCGTGGAGCAACAACAGGTACAAGAGCGTGGAGCACAAAGTGGTGGCCAACGCCAAGGCGGAGCGCCTCTCCGTCGCCTACTTCCTGTGCCCGTCGTACGACTCGCCGGTCGGCACATGCGGCGAGCCGTCGCCGTACAGGCCGTTTACCTTCGGGGAGTACCGGAGGAAGGTGCAGGACGATGTCAAGAGAACCGGCAAAAAAATTGGGCTCCCCAACTTTCTCAAACAGTCTCCCGTTGACGCCATGAATCACAGTCTCTGTACTTAACACGTACAGTAGTACTGTTGAAATACTCAAATCTCACCGTAGAAGCGTCGTGCGCCCGCAGTATGG
>NC_041382.1:624602343-624630249 GCF_002162155.2 Triticum dicoccoides
CTATTCTATTCTTTCGGCCCTTTTGGGCCTAGGTGATAGGTACTATACCACGCGATAATGATGGAGGAATCAATGGAATATATAACATGATGCTATGGTGATACGTCTGCCCATCTGGCTCCCGTTTGTTTGTCCCTCGTTCCTTCTTTTCGTCTTGTCGTGCGTACTACGAGGAACAAACGTGGACGGACGAGCACCTAAGCTTCAACGTTGTTCCAATCGAGATGTTTTCACTAGACAAGCATATTTTTGGATATACATTAGATAAACATATGAGTATTGTAAAACAGTTAGACTTAAAATGTCATATTTTCATTTGTTTGAACTGGAGCTTGGCGCATGGTCATGGGCAACGGAAGTTTTGTTTTTCCTACAAATTTCAAAGGCATAAAGATTTGCCTCATCCATTCATTGACATGAAGTTAGAGAGGGTTTTGCATAGTGTAAATTATTACATCAAGGCATTACTCTCCTGATATAATTAGTCTCAAATCATGGCCATTCTGTTAGGAATATTTTTACCGGACATGCTGATCCACTACTCGTTGATGGAATGTTTTGCATTTCAATACAAAGTATCCAGACTCGCGACGCGGAGCCACTCCTTTGGCCATTCCCCATACACTGGGTGAAGCGGCATTTTTAGACGAAATGGATCGCGGATTCTTATTTTTTTGTAAAAAATCCAGAAGCCACAATTCAGCCAATTTTTTTGGTTCAATGCTATTTTGAATGGCCAACCAAAGGGAGTAAAATAACCTTCAATGGTCCACATGTCTTCCAAACAATTCTTTTCGTAGTGGTGTGCATGTCTACCAAATTTATTGCCTTGTAATCGGAGGTTGTGCATTGCTAGCCGTGTGTTTTATGCTCGGTGTCATTGTCAAGATAAATATCATGGAGGCTTGTCCAAAGAGACAAACTCAGAAATGTGGGCATTCAAAATTGGGTAGAAATTTTGATATTGAATATCCAAGCATTGGCCTTCCGGGCTCCCTTAACTTTTTTTTTTTCAAATATGTAGGAGAGCTGCATGTGAATATATTAGAAGGATATAAAAAAAGGGGATGCCATTTTTTCTAGAACGTGTAGGAGAGCTACATTTGAATATATTAGAAAGGGGGGGGGGGTCCGTGAACATTTTCACCAGCGTGGTACAGTATAAACCTCCTCCTCGAAAGTACCTTTGCTGGTTTAATTTATCAAAATATCTCATGTCAGGTCCTAATTATTATTTTTGGAGAAAATTTCTTTGCGGGTTCTTTGATTTTTAGGACTTAATACTATATTTTTTCCTGAAAATGTCCTTTTTAGACGATGATATGACTTAATACATGTTAGTTAAGAATGTTTATGTCAAGTCCATTACTCTCCTCGCATAATTTGTGTCAATGTTTTGCGCCCATAATAGTTCAAAGGGTTGCCTCTATCTTCATGGAATCAAGAAGGATAGCGTGCAGCTCGAACTCGCGGCAGAAAACTCTTGTTTTTTTCATTCTAAATTGGCCAGCTTTTGAGTAGGGAGAGAAGTCATCACCCTTCTATTAGGAATATTTTTATCGGACATGTTGATCCACCAATTCTTGATGGAACGTTGTGCATTCCAATAGGAAGTGTCCAGGATCGTGAGGCGGAGCCAGACCTTTTCCAGTCCCCATAGACTCAAGGTGAACCGCCATTTGTACAAGAGGCGAACTGCAGATTCTTGCTCTTTTTTTTTGTAAAAATGCCATAAGCCACAACCATCCTTTATGTGGTCCAAATCCTTTTTGAATAGCCAACCGAGAAGAAGAAAAAATGACCCGCGATAGTGGACATGTCTTCCAAACCATTCTTTTCATAGTGGTGCGCATAGCTCACTTGTAATCGAAGGCCATCGAGTCCTGACCACTAGTCGTGTGTTCTGAAATAATGTCACCCTCGGTGTCATCTTCCAGATATATATCGTGGAGGCTTGTCCAAGGAGACGACCTCAGAAATGTGGCCATTGATGATTGGGTAGAAAAGTTATGGATATTCAAGCACTGTCCTTCAGGGCTCCCTTAACATTTTTTTTCTGAAACATGCAGGAGAGCTGCATTTGAATATATTAGAATGAGATAAAAAGGGGGATGGCCATACATTTTTTAAATAACATGCAAGAGGTTATAAAGGGAATGCCCATATATTAGAAGGTGGTAAAAAGGGGGTTCCCCTAACATTGTCACCGGCGTGCTAGGAAACCTCCACCTTGAAAGCAACTTAGATGATTTAATGTTATGAAAACATCTAATTAGGTCCTAATTATTATTATTAATGTATAATTTTGACGTCCTTAGAAAATTTACTTTGTGAATTCTTTGATTTTCTAGACTTAATCTCATATTTCTCCTGAGATATTCATTTTTGACAACAATATGACTTTATACATGCTAGTTAAGGATGTTTACATCTAGGCCATTACTCTTGTGACAAGATTTGTCCCAAATGTTCTGCACCAAAAATAGTTCAAAGGGTTGCCTCTATCTTGACGGTGTGAAGGAGGATGCTCTGCAGCGCAAACTTCAGGCGGATTTTTGTGTGTGTTTCTCCCATTTTCAATTGTCCAACTTTTCAGTGGGGAGAGAACTCATGGCCATTCCATAAGGAATATTTTTATCGGACATATTGATCCACCACTCCTTGATGGAATGTTCCGGATTCCAATATGAAGTGACCAAGCTTGCGAGGTGCAAC
The DNA here is from genome assembly GCF_002162155.2 of Triticum dicoccoides. NCBI lineage: Eukaryota > Viridiplantae > Streptophyta > Magnoliopsida > Poales > Poaceae > Triticum > Triticum dicoccoides. The sequence continues at coordinate 624,605,059 of NC_041382.1, forward strand.
TGCAACTTTGGTCATTCGCCATACACTCATGGTGAACCGGCATTTGTACGAGAGGTGGACCGCGAGTTCTTGCTCTCTTTTTGTTAAAAAATCTAAAGAAATTTTTTTTGCCTTGGATCTCCAACCAACAAAAGAGGGGAAAACGACCTTCGATGGTACACATGTATTCCAAACCATTATTTTCATAATGGTGCGCATGGCTCCCATTTTTTGCCTTGAAACCGGAAACTTCTCAGTGCTAGCCACTAGTCATGTGGTTTCAAATAATGTCATCCTCGATGTAATAGTCGAGATAAATTTCACGGAGCCTTGTCCAAGGAGACAAACTTAGAAATGTGGGCCATTGAAAATTGGGCAGTAATTTTGATATTGGATATCCAAGCATTGGCCTTCAGGGCTCCCTTAAAACAAATCAAACATGCAAGAGAGCTGTATGTGAATATATTAGGAAATAAATAGGGGATCCCATATTTTTTTGGAAACATGGGGGAGAGCTACATGTGAATATATTAGGAGGTCAAAAGGGGCCTCCCTGAACATTTTCACCGACGTGGTATAAACCTCCTCCTCGAAAGTAGCTTTGTTGGTTTATTATCATAAAAAAACATATCATGTCAGGTCCTGATTACTATTTTTGGAGAAATTTTCTTTACAAATTCTTTGATAGTTAGGACTTAATCCTATATTTTTCTTTTAAAAAATCATTTTTAGATGATGATATGACTTTATACATGTTAATTAATGATGTTTACATCAAAGCCGTTACTCTCCTCACATATATTTTTCTCCAATGTTTTTCACCCACAATAGTTCAAGGGGTTGCATCTATCTTGATGGCATCAAGAAGGATGGTCTGAATCATGAACTTGTGGTGGATAACTCTTGTGTTTTTTCCATCCTAAATTGTCCAACTTTCGAGTAGGGGGAGAAGTCATGGCCCTTATATTAGGAGTGTTTTTATCAGACATGTTGATTGACCAATTCTCGATGGAAAGCCCTGCATTACAATAGGAAGTGTTAGGCTCGCTAGGCAGAGCCACACCTTCGCCATTCCCTATAAACTCAAGGTGAACCATCATTTGTGTAAGTGGCGACCTGCATATTCTTGCTCTCTTTTTTGTTAAGCCACAATTTAGAAAACTTTATGTGGTCCAAATCCTATTTTGAATATGGAACCAAGAAAAATAGACCTTCGATGGTGGACATGTCTTCCAAATCATTCTTTTTGTAGTGGTGCGGATAGGTCCCAAAATATTTAACTTGTAATTAGGGGCCGCCGAGTGCTGGGCACTAGTCGTGTGTTATGAAATAATGTCATCCTCGTTGTCATCATCAAGATATATATTGCGGAGGCTTGGTCAAGGAAACAAACTCAGGAATGTGGCCATTGATGATTTAGTAGAAATTTTATGGATATCCAAGAATATTCCTTCAGGGCTCCCTTAAAAAATTTGAAACATGTAGGAGAGATGCATGTGACTATATTAGAATGAGATAAAAAGGGTATGCCAATACAATTTTTTGTAACATGCATGAGGGATACATGTGAATATATTAGAAGGAGTAAAAAGGGGGCTCCCTTAACATTGTCACTTCCGTGCTATGAAACCTCCACCTTGAAAGCATCTTCGCTGGTTTAGTTTTATCAGAAACATCTAACGTTAGGTCCTAAGTATTATTATTGTAGAATTTTGATGACCTTAGAAAATTTTCTTTGTGAAACCTTTGATTATTTTGAACTTAATCATATATTTTTCCTGAAAAAATCCTTTTTAGATGACGACATGACTTTATACAAGTTAGTTAAGGATGTTTAAATCAAGGCCATTACTCTCGTGACATTATTTGTCTCAAATGTTCTTCATGCAAAATAGTTCAAAGGGTTGCCATCTTGATGGCGTGATGGAGGATCCTTGCGAACTCGTGGTGGAAATTTTTTATTTCTTCCATGTTAAACTGCCTAACTTTTGAGTAGGGAGAGAAGTCATGGTCCTTTCTATTAGGAATATTTTTATCAAGCATGTTGATCCACCACTCCTTAATGGAATGTTCTGCATTCCAATAGGAAGTTTCTAGGCTCGCGAGGTGAAGCCACTCCTTTGGCCATTCCCCACATAATCATGGTGAACTGACATTTGTACAAAGGGAGGATTGTGGATTCTTGCTCTCTTATTGTAAAAAACTGGAAGCCACAATCTGGCCAAACTTTATGTGGTCCAAATGCTATTTTGAATAGCCATCCAAAGAGGAAAACATGGCCTTCGATGGTGCACATGTCTTCAAAACCATTCTCTTCATAGTGGTGCGCATGGCTCCCAAATTTTCTGCCTTGTAAACGTATGCACAATGTCTAAAGTCATGGCCCTTTCGTCAGGAATATTTTTATCGAGCATGTTAGGGCAATGACTTCTCTACCTACACGAAAGTACATAGTCCGTAACATAGGTAGTTAACTTATGCACAATTCCTTAGACCATATGAGAATACCATGACACTTCATACTAGATGATACACTTTGGTGTTGTTTTAATGTCAGCTGTAACAGGATAATAATAACGACAACTTACAGGTTCATCAGAAATGTATGCCAACAAACTAAATAGCTCGAAACTTGGATTCGCTCCTCCAATGATCAAAAAATATTCCTAGGACCCTCTCGGCATGACGGCCACCATCGTTGTTTGGACAGACAAATCATGACTTGCTCACGGGGATGCCAGAACATGATAAGGAGAAAAGAAAACAAAATTGGCAACGAAAAGACTAGCATAGTGATCATGTGTTTGACTCATGGGATGCCGATATATCTCACCTTGGGTTTTGTAAAGTGTCATGAAGCAAAAGGAAATCAATAATCAGTCGTGTGAGCATAGGGGTCAATATTGATGTCGACGGGTCGACTATTGATCATTGAACGAAAGGTGTTTTGGTCATGTCTATATTTTACCAAACCTGCATGGCCACACGCTTAAGGGTATACAATCGGTTGAGTACTATTGGAGTTAGGAGTTTATGTGAATACCATCAGGAAAGTTTTGAAAATAATATAAATTGTTTCGGGAGAGAATTGGAAGTGTTTTGGGGAAAACAAAAGCGTTTCAGAGAAAACAAGAGGAAACCCGATAGGTGGAAAAGTTCTGAGGTCGTAAATAAAAATGTACAGGGGCTCCAAATTGAACAAGAGCCCCCTAGAATTATTATAGGCGCCATGGGCTGCCCAAAATACCTAGGCCTATTAGGGGGCAGCCACATGGGCCTTTAGGCCCCCATTAGCCTTGGACACCAAAGCCAACTTGTTGTATCTAGGGTTGGAAGGGTAGGGCCCACCCGTTGGTCGCCACCACAAGGGAGGGAGGCCCCTCCTCCAAGTAGGCCTCTCCCTTCCTCCACCCATATATACGTAAGGGGAGCCCATATTGAGACACAAGTTTGTCACGTTATCTCAGCCCCCCTCTCTAGTTCTCTAGAAAATTAGATACGCCGCAAGGCTGCTCCTCCCAACTCTAGTTCTCCGTCAACACCTAGCTCTGGATGACGAAGCACTGCCGGATCATCAATCTTGTACTCGGGCAATCCATAGAGAGCTCATGCTTTTGATCTTCATTTCAGGGATCCTTTGTGGGATGGTTTGAGGGACTTTAAGAATGATCCGCACCAACTCTTCTTCCGCTGCAACTTGAAATTGGTAATGATCAGATCTAACCTTGTAAGCATCTTCATAGTGATCCTGGTTCTTGATTCGTAGGATGAAATTTATTTTGTCTACTATGATTCCCAACATACTCATCCTTACTCTAGCATGTCTTGCTGGTGATAGTCCTACTCGGTCATCCGAGCAAACTCCATCACTGCATGAAAGAAGTTGTTAGGCTTCCTGTCTTACCCGTCCATCCTAATAGGTCTGACCTCGGAGATAGGTCGGATGTTGAGCTTCAGGTAATGGGACTAGAGCATGTCCTATGCCTGTCGAGCTCTTCTCGGGTGGGAGGGGCCTTCCAAGCGCCAATCCTAATTGTCGCTCCTTCGAAATGCATGGCAGCTCGAAGAGGTTGTCTAGGAGAGCTTCCCAGGCCACATCACCTATAAGACATCGTGGAAAGCCACATCGACACTCCGGGCGAGGTCAACAAAGTTTTCTGAAGTATGCCAAGCTTGAGTCAGCCCGACATAATCTTGACGTTCAAAAATACACTTCTGAAGATAGGGTTGGCCGACTATGATATCGTCGTCTTGCTTGACCTCCTCCTCGGCGTTAGCCTGACACTACTTGGCCTCCTTGAGGTCCATCACTATCTTTTTTAGCCCACATCCAAGGAGTCCTTTTCCAACTTCATATGGTCATATTGTTCCATATGCCCGCTGAGATCGTCTTTGAAGACAATGACTTTGTCCCGAGTGGTTCGGAATGCCTCTTGCTCCTGTTAGGGAAGGAAGGTCGCATTTTGCTCCAACTCCTCCTCTTCCTAGGAGTGCAGCGAATCATCCCGAACAGGCTAGGCCTGCTCTTTGGTTATCCGGAGCAGGGCATCAAGCTGGGCCATGTGCTTCTTGGTAGATGCAAAACAACATCAAAATTGTATGAACAAATACATGTTATATGTCAAAGATAGAAAATAAGAGGTCGAAGTGATTTTGCCATGGAGTTGTAGGTGCGCTGCTCAAGGGTGAGGACCATGCGCTCGGCCTGGACAAGCTCCTCCTTGATACGTCTCCAACATATCTATAATTTATGAAGTATTCATGTAATATTAACATCAGTTATATCTGGTTTTGGTGCACTTTTATATTATTTTTTATGGCCTAATATATTAATATAGTGACCAATGCCAGTCGTTGTCTTCTGCATGTTTTTGGTTTTACAGAAAATCAATATCTAGGAAGGTCAAAATACCCCAACGATTTAATATGATTTTTATGGAATATATATGTGATTTTCGGGTGAAGGAATCAACACAAAATGATGCCTGAGGGCTCCACAGGACCAGGTGGCGCGACCATCCCTTGGCCATGCCATGGTCCCATGTGGGCAACCCTTAAGTTGGTTGGAGATCTTCTTTGGCTGCAAGAAACATAATTATAAGGAAAACATCCCCTTAATTTCAGCCCGATCGGAGTTACAGATCTTCATCTATAAAAGAAACGGTGCTCGGCCTCAGAAATTGCCATGAAAAACATAGGACAAAAGAGAGACCCAATCTAGGGGAGATCTCCCTCTCTCCTAGGAGGGCCATGTAAGAAGAAGAAGGAGGGCACCCCTCCTCCCTCAACTCTAGTGGCGCCGAGACACTTCCTGGGACATCGCCTCCATCATCAACTTCCCTGTTCTCATGGTGATGTGTGAGTAGTTCATCCTCGAGGCTGAGGGTATGTACTAGTAGCTATGTGTTTGATCTCTCCCTATCATGTTCTTGGTGGATTTGTTCTTGCTGTATCATGAGCTTTATTAATAAATTTGAACCTTATTATGTCCATCCCCTCTATTTTTTTGTGGTGAATTGAGTCTTGCTCTTTGAAGTTTCTGTATTTTTGATTGAATACTTTGGATTTGAGATTACATGATGCATGTCTAGCAATTAACTTGTGGATACCCATAGTAACATTGGGGTACTCTCAGCATAAAAGCTGAACGGTAAGTATCATATAGTGTTGTCATAGTACGATTTTTGGGACTGTTGGTGGTTCAATAGATCAAGATTGGAAAGATGATACACGATTTCATCCTTCTTTCTCTGATAGAATAAAAACTTTTGAGTGATTATTTTCTGCACTTTGAGGTATTATCATATGGTTTAATTATGTTAATGGTGTTGAGAGTTGGCACTAGCAAAAGTATGAACCCTGGGCCTTGTTTTCAAGCATTGAGACACTGCTTTTACTCACTTTTGTTACTTGCTACCTTGTAGTTTTTTTTTCAGATTAACAAAAAACTATTTTTACCATCCATATTACAGATCTATCATCATCTCCTCACCGAACTAGTGCACCTATTCAACTGACAATTGTATTAGGTGTGTTTGGGACACAAGAGACTGCTTGTACTTGATTGCTGGGTTGTTTGAGAGAGAATCACCTTCATCCTACACCTCTCACGGACTAACAAATCTTAGGTTCTCCACTTGAGGGAATTTTTTTGCTTTCCTACAAAACTTTGTGCTTGGAGGCCCAACAAATTATACATGAATAAAGTTGCATAGTAGACATCAAGCTATTTCTGGCACCATTGCCAGGGAGGATAGTGCTCTAAGGTATCTTCTTTAGATCTTGCAACTTAATATTTTAGTTTCTTGTTTTATTCACTAGTTTGGTTTATAAAAGAAAACTACAAAAAATGGATGTGAAGTTGTGTTGGATTATTTATGTTTATAACGTTTTTCTTGACCCCACTCCTAAGGTGATGGAGAAGAAGAAAAAGGAAATAAGGAGAAATAAAGATAAAAAGGTATCTCTCCCAAATAATATTACTCCTATTATGATTGTGCCTTATGAGAATGAATCACAAACTATTGTGGAAAAATGATTTTGGTTAAAATACTTATGATCTTGAAAATATTTTTGGCACCAACTTGGAAAAATATAATAATAATGATTGCTATACTATTAGTGCTATCCATGCTATTGATGTGATATGGAAAACTATAAGCTTGGGGATGATGAGTGTGAAAATCCTTTATTAGTGAGAATGAGAACGATATGTTTGAAAATATATTTGCTACAAATTATTCTTATCATCTTGCTTATAATGGTGATACAATGGATGAATATGAACTTGTAAGCCACCTAATCCTAGCATGGGAAATAAAATTTACTATGATGAAAAATGTTCCTCCTAGTTATGATGATCACAATAATCATGAAAGTGGGTTTGGAAGAGTGTCAACTTTACATAGCTATGATCCCAATATTTTGGAGGGTGTTCAATCTTATTATAATAATGATAAAAGTGGATTTGGAGAGGTCATGACTTTATTTAGTGTTCATTGCATTATTTTGGAAGAGGTTTCAATTGATTATGATGAGAACAACGTTGCTACTTATGATGATTATTGTGATGATACTTATGCTATAAAAAATAGTGAGAATCATTCTTGTGAAACTTGTCATAATTATGAATGTTCTTAAATGTTACTCTTTTAATGCAGAATTGACTTATAGTGTTGAAGCTTTATATGATATTCCCACTATTATGGATGAAAACACATTTGCTTATGTGGGGAGTAATAAAAATTGTATGCTTGTGGATCATGAAAATAATGCTTTATATGATTCTTATATTGTTTAACGTTGCTACTTATGATGATTATTGTGATGATACTTATAGATATCTCAATTATATCAAGTTTCATCTCTTTATGTTGAAAGTTTTGAAGTTACACTTGTTTTGCCTTCCTATGCTGGTTGATTCTTGCTTAAATAAATTGTTTGTTTATAAAATTCCTATGCATAGGAAGTGGTTTAGGCTTAAATGTGTTTGCTATATGATTCATGATGCTCCTCTGATGTTTCATTTCCTACTTTTATACGAGCATCATTAAAATCATCATGACTAGCTAAAAGGCATTAAAGAAAACCGCTTGTTGGGAGGCCAACCAATATTTATCCTTGTTGTTTTTGTGTATATACATGATTTATTATACAGTAGTAATCATGTTTTGTATCTTTTATTTCAATAAAGTATTAAGTTTAGCCTCTACCATGCTTAGTTTGCAAGTTTTTGAGTTGTTGTTTGAAAACATAAAGTTTTCTGTTATGTCCTAAGTATTCCTAGATAGTCAGAACATGAATAAATCTTGTAAATACTACACAATAATCAAGTATTAGTTCTCTGCTATGTTGTAATTTTTCAGAATTTTTTTGAGTTACAAAAGTACGTTAATATATTCTACCTTCACAAACTGTTCTGTTTAGATAGATTTATGTTATAGTTGCATTGTTTGCTCATGGTTACTATTTCATATTTCTATTAGTGGATACAGATGTTAAATATGTGTAGGGATTTAGTATAAATGTTTAATTATAATTTTTGTGATTTTCTATAGTAGAGAATCTTAAGGTTTTGAATTTATTTTGTACTAGCCTATCTCGCGAGTTCTGTTATGTTTTTTCTGAATGAAGTTTTTAAGACGCGTGTGAGACTGTGATATGAGAGGAATTAAGGAGATACAATAGCTTAAGCTTGGGGATGCCCAAGGCCCCTCAAGGCAATATTTTAACAAGTCTCAAGCATCTAAGCTTTGGGATGCCCCGGTAGGCATCCCACCTTTCTTCATTAAGAACTATCGCTTAGTCTCGGTTGAGACTAAGTTTTTAATTGTTAACATGATATGTGTTATTCTTGGAGTGTCATTTAATTTTTTGTTCTTGTTTGTTGTTTGAAATAATCCTTAGATCTAAAATTATGATTTGAAGAGAGTTTATTCATAGCAACTTATTTACTTAATTACTCTTTGTTCTTCACTCATATCTTTTGGAGTAGTTTATTATTTACTCTTGTGCTTCAGTTATGTCTTTAGAGTAAATTTTTGAATGGATTGAATATCATAAATTTGAAATTATATATGTGTTGAGAAGTAAATATGTATCTTAGCATTGCAATTCAATTTCATATGTTTACCTCATGGGAAGTAGTGGCTTCACATTGGCTTTAGGAAGTAAAATTTACTGAAATTTAACAAACACAATATTGATCATTTGAATAATTCATGGAAGAATAGTACAAGGAAGAAAGATTTGACATGCAAATACACCATTTTGGACATCTTTTGTGATTGTGAACCCTCATTGAATATTTTCACACCTGATTAAATAGTTGATGTTGGACAGAGAACACAATGTAATGACTCTGTTAGGAATCGTCGCATGGAAAAAAATCTACTCACACGTAATGATCTATCCATGGAGATGCATAGCAACGAGGGGTAGAGTGAGTCTACATATCCTCGTAGACCGTAAGTAGAAGCATTTCTCAACGCAATTGATGTAGTCAAACTCCTTCGTGCTTCAATCGATCAAGTACCGAACGCACGACACTCCGCGTTTTGCACACGTTTAGCTCTGTGATGTCCCTCGCTTTCTTGATCCATCAAGATGTCGAGGTAGTAGATGAGTTTCGTCAACACGACGGCGTGGTGACGGTGATGGTCAAGTGATCCTCACAGGGCTTCGCCTAAGCACTATGAAAATATGACCAGGGGAGTAAATGGTGGAGGGGGTGCCGCACACGGCTAAACAATTGTCTGGGGTGTGCTAGGTGCCCCTCCTCATATATATAGGTGGGAGTGATAGGAGAGAGGCCAATGGGCGCCTCAAGTAGGTCTGAATCCTACTTGGGCTCCTGCCCTTGGCTGTGCCTCCTGCCATGTTTGTCGGAGGGGGAAGGAAAGAGGGGGGGAGGGGGGAGGGAAGGAAGGGGGAATCATATTCCACTCTTTCCTTTCCCTTCCCCTCTTTCCTCCATGTAACTCTTTACGACGAACTCTTTATCACCTCCATAACCAAGAAAATATTACCTTAGTTCTCTAAGGATAATTTTGACCGTTGTCCAGTGATCTGCTCCTGGATCACTATTGTACCCCCTTGCCAAACTCATGGCAAGGCACATAATAGGTCTGGTACAAAGCATGGCATACTTTATAGAACCAATGGTTGAGGCATATGGAATGAATTTCATTCTCTCTCTATCCTCTCCTGTGGTCGGGCTTTGAGTCTTACTCAACTTCACACCTTGCAACACAGGCAAGAACCCTTTATTTGACTTATCCATTTTGAACTTTCTTCAAAATCTTGTCAAGGTATGTGCTTTGTGAAAGTCCTATTAAGCATCTTGATCTATCCCTATAGATCTTGATGCCCGATATATAAGTAGCTTCATCGAGGTCTTTTATTGGAAAATTCTTATTCAAGTATCCTTTTTGCTATCCAGATATTCTATATCATTTCTGATCGATAATATGTCATCCACATATAATATCCGAAATGCTACAGAGGTCCCACTCACTTTCTTGTAAATACAGGCTTCACTATAAGTCTGTATAAAACCATATGCTTTGTTCACCTCATCAAAGAATATATTCTAACTTCGAGATGCTTGCACTAGTCCATTGATAGATCGCTGGATCTTGCACACTTTCTTTGCACCTTTAGGATCGACAAAACCTTCTGGTTGCATCATATTCAACTATTTTTTAAAAGATCCATTCAGGAATGCAGTTTTGACGTCCATTTGCCAGATTTCATAAAATGCGGCAATTGCTAACTTGATTCGGACAGACTTAAGCATCGCTACGGGTGAGAAAGTCTCATCATAGTCAACCCCTAGAACTTGTGGAAAAACCTTTCGTGACAAGTCAAGTTTTGTAGATAGTAACATTACCATCAGTGTCAGTCTCCTTATTGAAGATCCATTTATTTTCTATGGCTTGACGATCATCGGACAAGTCCACCAAAGTCCATATTTTGTTCTCATACATGGATTCTATCTCAGATTTCATGGCCCCAAACCATTTATCGGAATCTGGGCTCATCATAGCTTCTTCATAATTCATAGGTTCGTTGTTGTCCAACAACATGACTTCCGGGGCATGATTTTCGTACCACTCTCATGCGGATCATGCTGTGATCGACCTACAAGGTTCAACAACAACTTGATCTGAAATTTCATGATCATCATCATTAGCTTCCTCTCTAGTTGGTGTAGGCATCACGGAAACAGATTTCTCTGATGTGCTAATTTGCAAATTGGGAGAAGGTACAATTACCTCACCAAGTTCTACTTTCCTCCCACTCACTTCTTTCGAGAGAAACTCCTTCTCTAGAAATGTTCCATTCTTCTCAACAAAGATCTTGCCTTCGGATCTGTGGTAGAAGGTGTACCCAATTGTTTCCTTAGGGTATCCTACAAAGACACACTTCTCCGATTTGGGTTCGAGCTTTATCAGGCTGAAGCTATTTTGACATAAGTGTCGCAACCCCAAACTTTAAGAAATGGCAGCTTAGGTTTCTTGCCAAACCACAGTTCATACAATGTCGTCTCAATGGATTTAGACAGTGCCCTATTTAACGTGAATGCAGCTGTCTCTAATGCGTAACCACAAAATGATAGTGGTAATCGGTAAGAGACATCATAGAACGCACCATATCCAATAAAGTACGGTTACGGCGTTCGGATACACCATTATGCTGTGGTGTTCTAGGTGGCGTGAGTTGTGAAACAATTCCACATTGTTTTAAATGAAGGCCAAACTCGTAACTCAAATATTCGCCTCTATGATCAGATGATAGAAACTTTATTTTCTTGTTACGATGATTCTCCACTTCACTCTGAAATTCTTTGAAGTTTGCAAATGTTTCAGACTTGTGTTTCATCAAGTAGATATACCCATACCTACTCAAATCATCTGTGAAGGTCAGAAAATATCGATACCCGCCGTGTGCCTCAACACTCATTGGACCGCATACATCTGTATGTATTATTTCCAGTAAGTCATTAGCTCGCTCCATTGTTCCAGAGAACAGAGTTTTAGTCATCTTGCCCATGAGGCATGGTTCGCAAGTATCAAATGGTTCATAATCAAGTGATTCCAAAAGTCCATCTGCATGGAATTTCTTCATGCGCTTTACACCAATATGACCTAAACGGCAGTGCCACATGTATGTTGCACTATCATTATGAACTTTGCATATTTGGCATCAATATTATGAATATGTGTATCACTACGATTGAGATTCAATAAACCATTTACATTGGGTGTATGAGCATAGAAGGTGTTATTCATGTAAACAGAACAACAATTATTCTCTGACTTAAATGAATAACCGTATTGATGTAAACATGATCAAATCATATTCAAGCTCAACGCAAACACCAAATAACATTTAGGTTTCAACACTAATCCCGAAGGTAGAGGGAGTGTGCGATGGTGATCGTATCAACCTTGGAATCACTTCCAACACACATCATTAACTTGCCCTTAACTAGCATGTGTTCATTCTGCAACTCCTCTCTCGAGTTACTTAGCAACTGAACCGGTATCAAATACCCAGGGTCTACTATGAGCACTAGTAAGGTACACATCAATAACATGTATATCATATATACCTTTGTTCACTTTGCCATCCTTCTTATCCGCCAAGTATTTGGGGCAGTTCCGCTTCCAGTGACCATTTCCTTTGCTGTAGAAGCACTCAGTTTCAGGCTTGGGTCTAGCTTTGGGCTTCTTCATGTAAGAGGCAACTTGCTTGTCTTCTTGAAGTTCCCTTTCTTCCCCTTGACCCTTTTCTTGAAATTAGTGGTCTTGTTAACTATAAACACTTGATGCTCTTTCTTGATTTCTACCTTCGCTGATTTCAGCATCGCGAAGAGCTCGGGAATCATTTCCGTCATCCCTTGCATATTATAGTTCATCACGAAGTTCTAGTAGCTTGGTGATAGTAACAAGAGAACTTTGTCAATCACTATCTTATCTGGAAGATTAACTCACACTTGATTCAAGATATTGTAGTACCCAGACATTCTGAGCATATGCTCACTGGCCGAGCTATTGTCCTCCATCTTGTAGGAAAAGTACTTGTCAGAGGTCTCGACACAGGCATGAGTCTGAAATACCAATTTCAGCTCTTGGAACATCTCATATGCTCCGTGGCATTCAAACGGTTTTTGAAGTCCTGGTTCTAAGCCGTAAAGCATGGCGCACTAAACTATTAAGTTTTCATGATATCGAGCTTGCCAAACGTTCATAACGTCTGCATCCGCTCCTGCAATAGGTCTGTCACCTAGCGGTGCATCAAGGACATAATTCTTCCGTGCAGCAATGAGGATAATCCTCAGATCACGGACCCAGTCCGCATCATTGCTACTATCAACTTTCAACTTAGTTTTCTATAGGAACATATCAAAATAATAAGGGAGCTAAATCATGAGCTATTGATCTACAACATAGATATGCAAAAACTATTGAGACTAAGTGCATGATAAATGTAAGTTCAATTAATCAAATTACTAATGAACTCCCACTTAAATTGACATCCCTCCAATCATCTAAGTGATACGTGATCCAAATCAACTAATCCATGTCCGATCATCACGTGAGATGGGATAGTCATCAATGGTGAACATCTCTATGTTGATCATATCTACTATATGATTCACGTTTGACCTTTCGGTCTCGAGTGTTCTTAGGCCATGTCTGTACATGCTAGGCTCGTCAAGTTTAACCCAAGTATTCCGTGTGTGAAAAACTGTCTTACACCCGTTGTATGTGAACGTAGAGTCTATCACACCCGATCATCACGTGGTGTCTCTAAACGACGAACTGTAGCAACGGTGCATATACTCAGGGAGAACACTTTTACCTTGAAATTTAGTGAATGGATCATCTTATAATGCTACCACCATTCTAAGAAAAATAAGATGCATAAAGGATAAACATCACATGCAATCAAAATATGTGACATGATATGGCCATCATCATCTCGTGCTTTTGATCTCCACCTCGAAAGCATCGTCATGATCTCCATCGTCACCGGCTCGACACCTTGATATCCATCGTAGCATCATGGTCGTCTCACCAACTATTCCTTCTAGAACTATCGCTAACACATAGTCATAAAGTAAATCAATTACATGGCATTTTCATTTCATACAATAAAGAGACAACTGTAAGGCTCTTGCCGGTTGTCGACAACTTACAAAACATGATCATCTCATACAATAACGTTTCTCACATCATGTCTTGACAATATCACATCACAACATGCCCTGCAAAAACAAGTTAGACGTCCTCTACTTTGTTGTTGCAAGTTTTACGTGACTCCTACGGGATTCTAGCAAGAACTGTTCTTACCTACACATAAAAACACAACGGTGTTTCGTCAAGTTTGTTGTTTTAACCTTCTTCAAGGACTGGCCGCAGTCAAATTCGATTCAACTAAAGTAGGAGAAACAGACACCCGCCAGCCACCTTTATGCAAAACTAGTTGCATGTTAGTCGGTGGAACCGGTCTCATGTGCGTGGACATGTAAGGTTGGTCCGGGCCGCTTCATTCCACAATACGCCGAATCAAAATAAGACGTTGGTCGCCCACAAATCTTTGTGTTCTACCCGTGCATATCATCTACGCATAAACCTCGCTCTGATACCACTGTTAGGAATCATTGCATGGAAAACAAAAAAAATTCTACGCACACACAATGATCTATCCATGGATATGCATAACAACGAGGGGGAGAGTGTGTCTATGTACCCTCGTAGACTGTAAGCAGAAGCGTTTCTCAACGCGGTTGATGTAGTCGAACTTCCTTGCGCTTCAACTGATCTAGTACTGAATGCACGCCACCTCCGTGTTCTGCATGTTTTCAGCTCGGTGACGTCCCTCGCCTTCTTGATCCAGCAAGACGCTGAGGTAGTAAATGAGTTCCATCAACACGATGGCGTGGTGACGGTGATGATCAAGTGATCCTCATAGGGCTTTTCCTAAGCACTATGAAAATATGACCGAGGGAGTAAACGGTGTAGGAGGGCGCCGCACATGGCTAAACAATTGTCTAGGGTGTGCTAGGCGCCCCCTCCTCATATATATAGGTGGGAGTGAGAAGGGAGAGGCCAAGGGTTGCTCCAAGTAGGTCCAAATCCTACATGGGCTCCTGCCCTTGGCCATGCCCCCCTGCCATGTTTGTCGGAGGGGGAAGGAAAGAGGGGGGAGAGGGAAGGAAGGGGGAATCATATTCAACTCTTTCCTTTCCCTTCCCCTCTTTCCTTCTCCTCCTAGGCCGGCCCATATGGGGGGAGCAGTGCCTTGTGGCTGGTGCCTTTCCCCTCTTTACCTATAAGGCCCATATCTTTTGCCGAGGGTGCCCGGAACCCCTTTCGGTGACCTCATAAGTACCCGGTACCCTCGAAACACCTCCGGTGTCCGAATACCATCGTCCTATATATCAATGTTTACCTCTCCAAAACTCGGAGTGACAAATCCTAATCTTGATCCATGCCAACTCAACAAACACCTTCGGAGATACCTGTAGAGCATCTTTATAATCACCCAGTTATGTTGTGATGTTTGATAGCACATAAGGCATTCCTTCGGTATCTGAGAGTTGCATAATCTCATAGTCAAAGGAATATGTACTTGACATGTAGAAAGCAATAGCAATAAAATTGAACGATCATTATGCTCAGCTAATGGATGGGTCTTGTCCATCACATCATTCTCCTAATGATGTGATCCCGTTATCAAATGACAACTCGTGTCCATGGTTAGGAAACCTTAACCATCTTTGATCAACGAGCTAGTCTAGTAGAGGCTCTCTAGGGACACAGTGTTTGTTTATGTATTCACACATGTATTAAGGTTTCAGATCAATACAATTCTAGCATGAATAATAAACCTTTATCATGAATAAGGAAATATAAAATAACAACTTTATTATTTCCTCTAGGGCATATTTCCTTCAGACTCATGTTTTTATATATTTGCATAGGAGTTATATTGTCATGGATCCTTCAACATGTGGTGTTTCTTTATAATTTTTTCTAGCCAAATACTTGCGCACTAAGTAATACTACCTGTGCATCCAATAAACTCCTAACCTAGTTTCTTTCCATGACATCCACTATAACTACCTATGGATTGAGTCCTTTAATTAGGTTGTCATCGGTTGATGCAATAAAAATTACCTTAAATATGTCTAATATTTTATTAGAGGGGAAATAAGCTTTGTACAAACTTCTGGTGGCCGAATAATAAAAGCGACATAATGCTAAATAAAGGCCATTATCACAAGGGGCAATATTAAAGTGATGTTCCTTTTCATTAAAAACTCACATATTCAACTCAAAAGTGCATGAAAACCTCTGCTTCCTTATGTGAAAGGCCTATCTTTTTTACTTTTTATGTCAACTTTATTTTCATGCTGAGTCAACTTCTTCTTATTCCAACCTTAAATATTCTCGGTTTGGCAAACATTGTATGTCGCGGAAAGATCCATGCACATATATCCAAGTTGAATATATATGATCATGGGTCATTATTGTTGACAATTATCCATGTGATAAGTAAGTTGGGAGCTGTACTAAACTCCCATCTTCCTTTATGTCTTATGGAAAAAGTTTGTTCCTAAAATATGCTCTTGAGTGCTAGCAATCATCAGAAAACTATATGATAGTTGAGTATGTGAAATTTGACAAACAAAATCTCTGACATAGACTCTCCTGGAAAATATGATGAATTGTAATTGTTTCATGACTGAGAATATAGTTCATTGAGTTTCAAAATATTTATTTGTTACACCTTAACACATGAGTAGATTATTACTTGATCATGAGAAGTTTTATGGGAATTTTTTTATGATATTTAATGCTGCTGGCAAAAGTGATTAGAATTATCATTGATCAAAGTTAAACACTATTCTAGCATTCACACTTCATAAATTATTTCTTTTATCATCTATCTACTTGAGGAAGAGTAGGGATTAAGCTTGGGGATGATGAAACATCTCCAACGTATCTATATTTTTGAAGTATCGTTGCAATATTAACATCAATTATATTTGGTTTTGGTGCACTTGAATATTATTTTTTATGGACTAACTTATTAATATAGTGCCCAGTGCCAGTTGTCGTTTTTTGCATGCCTTTTGGTTTCACAGAAAATCAAAATCTAGGAGAAGGTCAAAATACCCTGATGATTTAATATAATTTTTTTCTGGAATATGTGTGATTTTTGGTCGAAGGAATCAACGCAAAATGATGCCCCAGGGCCCCACATGGCCAGGTGGCGCAGCCACTGATACGTCCATTTTGCATCATGCTTTTATGTTGATATTTATTGCATTATGGGCTGTTATTTCACATTATGGTACAATACTTATGCCTTTTCTCTCTTATTTTACAATATTTACATGAAGAGGGAGAATGCCGGCGGCTAGATTCTTGACCGAAAAGGAGCAAAGCTGAGATACATTTTCTGCAGAACTCCAAATGTCCTAAAACTTTACGGAGAATTGTTTTGGAATATATAAAAAATATTGGGCGAAGAAACAACAGAAGGGCACCCAACAGGTGGCCACAAGCCTGGGTGCGCACCCTACCCCCAGGGCTTGTGGGCCCCCCTGGCCATCGTCCGGTGCCCATCTTTTGCTCTATGAAGGGTTTTGACCAATAAAAATAAATAAGAAGGAAGCTTTCGGGATGAAGCGCTGCCATCTCGAGGCGAAATCTGGGCAGAAGCAATCTAGGGCTCCGGCGAAGCTGTTCTACTAGGGACACTTCCCTCCGTGAGGGGAAAATTGAAGCCATCATTATCACCAACGATCCTCTCATCGAGGGAGGGTCAATCTTCATCAACATCTTCACCAGCACCATCTCCTCTCAAACCCTAGTTCATCTCTTGTATTCAATCTTTGTCCCAAAACCTCAGATTGGTACCCCTGGGTTGCTAGTAGTGTTGATTACTCCCTGTTGTTGATGCTAATTGGTTTATTTGGTGGAAGATCACATGTTCAGATCTTTAATGGTAGTTATTACCCCTCTGATATTAAACATGAACATGATTTGTGAGTAGTTAAGTTTGCTCCCGAGGACATGGGAGAAGTCTTGTTATAAGTAATCATGTGAATTTGGTATTGTTCGATATTTTGATGAGATGTATGTTGTCTTTCCTCTGGTGGTGTTATGTGAACATAGACTACATGACACTTCACCATGATTTGGGCCTAGGGGAAGGCATTGGGAAGTAACAAGTAGATGATGGGTTGCTAGAGTCCCTACAAAAAAAGAAACATCTGTGACATTTTGGGCCAAACGAGTTTTTTTTTCTGTCATGCTTATGACACTTCTATGACGATAATTGTGAAAAAACCTGACGATGACATGTACCTAGGGTAGGGTAATAGGCCTGACCTAGATGCCCTTCCCAAGGACACTGCCCTAAGGTCAACAACATTCAAAGTACAACAACATCGACCGACTGGAATCACCTCGGAGTGCGACCCACTCGACTAACAATTCCACTCGGATAACCCAATTCCATTCGACCATACCAGAAACCACTCGAAGTACAGAAGGTCTAAAGTCACTCAGGATGGTAACGATCATGCGTTCACTCAGTAGTCCTAAAGATCATTTATATGTCTTTATTATTGGTGTTACCAGTAACGTCTCACCTTAATGTACATTGAACTCCTTGTAATTTGGGCCAGATGGGGTCTTGGCGCACTCTATATAAGCCACCCCCTCCACTAAAACAAGGCTTCGCACCCCTGTAACTTCACGCATAATCCAGTAGACCGCCTCCGGGCACCGAGACGTAGGCTTTTACTTCCTCCGAGAAGGGCCTGAACTCGTAAATCTTGCGTGCACAACCTCATCGTAGCTAGGATCTTGCCTCCTCCTACATACCCCCTATTCTACTGTCAGACTTAGAACCACGACAGTTGCCGCCCACCTTGGGGAGGGTGTCTTAGCGACTGCTGGTGAGGTTGCTATTTTTTTCCAATCCCCATCATCATTGTTTTTGGCAGCGGTTTGGCTGAGGGCCACGAGATCCGTCTCAGCGCACTCGTTTTCATCGCCGACGGCTCCGCTTGGCTCCAAGAGGCCCCTCTCGACATCGAGACGATCCCCGTCCATGGGGCGATGCACTTCCGCGCATGCGTCCGCGACATCCTTCTGCGGCAATCGTCGACCCAGTATCGGTCGGCTCCCGCAACATCTTCGCTTCTCGTTGCTCGCCGTCGTAAGCGATCTGGTCGATCATGGCTTCAGCGGTGGGTCAAGCACGCGGTGACTCGTCAGTCGACCACCCCTCAAGTCATGGCAATCGAGCCTGACGAATATCTCTACGGGCTATTCGATCCGTCGACTAGCTCCGTCGAGACCCTGTCCGTGTGTGATAGCAGCGACCCTGCGGCAGAAGTCCTGATGGTCGACGCACCACACAGCCCGCCTAGTTTCCGCCACAACGACGGCGGTGATGGTGGCGGCGATCCGTCGCATGTTCATGAAGAATATCGTCCTGAAGCCCTCACTTCGCAACAGAGGGAGGAGTTGCATCGTTGCAATACAGAGGCACTCCACCCTCCCATTGTCGGGGAAACCTCTGAGGCTCGGGCTTTCGAGGCTGTGCGCCTAGCCACATTGGCTAAGCGCGCGTGGCTGGAGAACCTTCAACATTCACTTGATGAACGCGCTCGCCGGCTGATTCCTGAATCCAGGCAACGACAACGGGAATTGTTCCCACCTGAACCTCAGGTATACTGCACTCCGATTCAGAATCTTACTGCTGCGGCCCGCATAGCAGAGTCGATCCAGCCGTCCCAATCAGTGGCTGGAAGGGGTTTGATGCAGATTCGAGCGCTGCTCCGGGCAGCAGGAGAGCAGAACGCAGCAGTTTCCCAGTCACACAACAGGATCCATAGCAGATCTGTAGTGGCAGACACCGTCCAGTCGGCCCACAACCCAAGATCGCCTCTGCGGCGTGAGGCCGAGGGCACCGTCAAGAGTAGCACCTGGGTCGGAAGCACGAGCAATATGATCATCGGTTCGGCCGCGAGGACCGCCGTTGAGTGCCCACGCCCCCTCCGAGAGGCGGGTCGTACGCACCCGGCAATGCGATGATAGGCGTTTGTATGGTGACGAGCGAAGACTTCCAGTCAACCCCAGAGAACCCAGATTTGATGCAAGGTCAATTTTGGTGGAGGGTCTGGTCGATCGGAACAGAGCCCACAAAGAAGGACAGGACAAAGACCGTCCAACAAGCAACCGAGTGCATGTTACCGGGCCTGAGTGTTTCAGCAGAGCCATCACAGCCAACTGGTGTAAGTAAGTTTACCGGTGAGTCCAAGCCCGACACTTGGCTGGAAGACTACCGAGTGGCTGTGCAGATTGGTGGTGGTAATGATGATGTAGCCATGAAACATCTTCCTTTGATGTTGGAAGGTTCAGCCAGGGCTTGGTTGAATCAGCTGACTCCTGGCAGTATATTCAGTTGGGAAGAGTTGGCCCGAGTATTTGTCAGGACATTTGTGGGTACTTGCAAGCGGCCTGCAGGACTGACGGAATTGCAACATTGTGTTCAGAAATCGAATGAAACTTTGAGGGATTACATCAAGAGATGGACCACTTTGCATCACACAGTGGAAAATGTGTCGCAACACTAGGCGGTTTGTGCCTTCAAGGAGGGCATTCGGTATAGAGAGCTAAACCTGAAATTCAGTCGGATAGGAGATATGACTTTGGCCCGGATGATGGAAATAGCCACTTGGTATGCTAATGGCGAAGAAGAAGACCGACTCCGCAGTGGCAAGAACAAACCAGTCGTCCAGGACACAGGAGGAGGGAATTCCAGTTGGAAACAGAAGCACAAAGCCGAGCCCGCAGGTCCTGGTGAAGCTGTAATGGTAACCCAAGGAAAGTTCAAGGGAAAGCCTAAGGGGCCATGGATCCCCAAGAAAGTGAAAGATCAAGCAGGAAACGATGTGCTAGATTTGTCGTGTCATATACATACCAAGAAGGATGAAGAGGGAAATCTGATTTATCCCAAGCATACCACTCGACAATGTCGACTCCTTATCCATCAATTCTGAGAGGGCCAACCCAGTGAGAAAGAGAAGGAATCTGATAAGGATGAAGGCAAAGAGGAGGATGATGGTTACCCCAATGTCAGTGCTACGTTGATGATTTTTGCTGACATAGAGAGCAAAAGTCGATTGAAGGTCATCAATAGAGAAGTAAACATGGTTGCCCCGGCAACGACAACATATTTGAAGTGGTCGAAGACTCCTATTACATTCGACCAGTCCGACCATCCAGCGCACGTTGCTACCCCACGGCAGCAAGCGTTGGTGGTCAACCCGGTCATTGGGGGCACTCGACTGACTAAAGTTCTGATGGATGGGGGTAGTGGCCTAAATATTTTGTATGCTGAGACTCTCCGAGAGATGGGCATTCCGTTGTCCAAACTCAGTGAAAGCAATATGCGATTCCACGGTGTCATCCCTGGAAAGAAAGCTGATTTACTCGGCCAGATCACTCTTGATGTGGTTTTCGGTGATTCGAAGAATTACGCAAAGAAATGTTGACATTTGAAGTTGTGGAATTTCTCAGTGCCTATCATGCTATTCTGGGCAGAACTACATATGCCCATTTCATGGCTCGACCGTGTTACGTGTACCTCAGGCTGAAAATGCCTGGTTCAAAAGGCATGATCACAATCTCTGGTAATCGGTAGAGAGCAGAAGAGTACCTCCAGAAGGGCTCAAAGATTGCCGATGAACATATGGCAACAATAGAAATGCAAGAATATCAGAAGAACGCAGATCCGAGTGATTTGTTACATGCCAAGAAACCTACTTCAGAATCTGCATTTCGGTCGTTTGGTGAAACAAAGCAAGTTCACATTCACCCGACCGATCCCAATGATATTGCGACTCATATCTCAACAACACTCGACAACAAATAGGAAGAAGCGCTCATCTAGTTCCTCCGTGAGAACTGGTACATTTTCGCATGGAAGCCTTCTGACATGCTAGGTGTACCCAGGGGACTGACTGAGCGCCGTTTGAATGTCGACTCAAAAGCAAAACCTATCAAAGAGCATCTCCGTTGATCTGCCGTGGAGAAGAGGAAGGCAATTGGCGAAGAGGTGGCTCGGCTTCTGGCAACTAATTTCATCCGCGAGATATACCACTCCGAGTGGCTCGCCAATGTTGTCATGGTTCCGAAGAAAGATGATTCACTTCGCATGTGCATCGATTTTAAGCATATCAATCGGGCCTGCCCGAAAGATCACTTCCCTCTACCCTAGATCGATCAAATCGTTGACTTGACCGCGGGATGCGATCGTTTGTCCTTTTTGGATTATTATTTCGGGTACCATCAGATCCGACTGTATGGCCCCGATGAAATAAAAACAACTTTCATCACCCCATTCAGGTGTTTTTGCTATGTTACCATGCCTTTTGGTCTTAAGAATGCTGGCGCCACTTTCATGCGCATGATTCAGAAGTGCTTGCTCCCGCAGATCAGTCGGAATGTGGAAGCATACATGGATGACATCATGGTCAAGTCTCGCAAAGGTTCGGGCCTGCTGACTAACCTTGCTAAAACCTTTGCCAATCTGAGAAGATATGATATCAAGCTGAATCCGTCAAAGTGCACATTCGGAGTCCCAGGTGGAAAGTTGCTCGGTTTCCTCGTTTCCGAATGAGGAATCAACGCAAACCCAAAGAAAGTCTGTGCAATCCTCCGAATGAAACGCCCTGTGCGTGTGCACGGCGTTCAAAAGCTTACTAGTTGTTTGGCATCTTTGAGTCGATTTATTTCTTGTCTCGATGAAAAGGCATTGCCTATTTACTGACTGATGAAAAAGTCTGACAAGTTCGACTGGACTCCTGAAGCTGAAGCAGCGTTTGTAGAGCTCAAAGCCCTGCTTTCCACCCAGCCGGTGCTTGCTGCCCTAGTCAACAAATAGCCTCTACTACTGTATATCGCGGCCATGGGACAAGTTGTCAGCACAATGCTCACGGTCGAGCGGGAAGAAGAAGGCAAAGCCTACAAAGTTCAGCGCCCAGTGTACTATTTTTCTGAAGTCTTGACTCCGTCCAAGCAGAGATACCCGCATCATCAGAAGCTTGCTTATGGAATTTGTTTAACCACGAAGAAAGTTGCACACTATTTCTCTGACCACTTGGTTTCAGTCATCAGCGATGCTCCATGATCAGAAATTTTGAACAGCAAAGATGCAACTTGTCGAGTGGCAAAGTGAGCGATTGAACTCCTTCCGTTGGATATCATGTTTGAGGCAAAGAAAGCAATCAAGTCCCAAGCGATAGCAGATTTCCTTGCCGAGTGGATTGAGCAGCAGCAACCGACTCAGATTCACTCGGAGCATTGGACTATGTTCTTTGATGGGTCCAAGATGCTGAATGGTTCTGGGGCTGGGGTAGTCCTGGTATCCCCACGAGGCGACAAACTCAGTTATGTCCTCCAGATTCACTTTGATTCCTCCAACAATGAAGCTGAATATGAGGCACTTCTGTACGGGTTGCGTATGGTTCACTCGGCGTCCATCGCCTAATGGTTAACGGCGACTCAGATTTAGTGGTCAATCAAGTGATGAAAGAGTGGGACATCAGGAGCCCAGCTATGACTGGCTATTGCAATGATGTGAGAAAGTTGGAAAAGAAGTTTGAAGGGTTAGAGCTCCACCACATACCCCAAATCAAGAATCAAGCAGTTGATGACCTGGCGAAGATAGGTTCCAAGAGCGAGCCTATTCCCAGCAATGTGTTTTTGGAGCATCTCCACACCCCGTAAGTTCAAGAGGATCCTTTCACAGAAGAGCCCCCACAATCGAAAAGTTTTACTGATCCGACTGAGGTAAAATCCCAACCGTGGTCAACCTGTTCATGGAGGTCTTAGTGATCACTCCAGACTGGACGGTGTCGTATATTGCATATCTGCTTAGAAAGGAACTTCCGGAGGATGAAGATGAGGCCCGTCAGATTGTCCGTCGATCCAAAGCCTTTACCGTGATAGGAGGAAAACTTTACAGAGAGAGTGTTACTGGAGTCGCCCAGCGATGTATTACGCCAGAAGAAGGTCGAATGATCCTCAATGATATCCACTCGGGGACCTGTGGTCACCATGCGTCCTCTCAGACCATTGTGGCCAAAGCATATCGAGCAGGTTTTTACTGGCCGCGAGCACATGAAATGGTAAAAGACATAGTCGACAAGTGTGAGGCTGTGAGTTCTACTCCAACATGTCCCATAGACCTGCATCAGCCTTGAAGACCATTCCACTCGTCTGGCCATTTGCTGTTTGGGGATTGGATATGGTTGGACCTCTGAGGACCGGCAGGAGTGGTTTCACTCATTTTCTTGTAGCAATCGACAAGTTCACTAAATGGATCGAAGCCAAACCTATTAAGAATCTAGATTCAAGCACTGCCACCAGTTTCATCAGAGAGATGACAATCAGATATGGAGTCCCTCATAGTATTATCACAGATAATGGCTCCAACTTCAATTCTGATGAGTTCAGAGCATTCTGTGCCTCCCAAGGAACTCGGGTCGACTATGCGTCTGTCGCGCATCCGTAGTCGAATGGGCATGCAGAGAGAGCAAATGGTTTGATCCTCCAAGGGTTGAAACCCCGGTTGATGGATGACCTCAAGCATGCGGCATGCGCTTGGGTAGATGAGTTACCATGAGTACTTTGGGTGTTGAGAACAACACCAAATCGGTCGACTGGTCGGACTCCTTTCTTCATTGTCTATGGGGCTAAAGCCATGCTGCTGAGTGATTTGCTTCACAACTCGCCTTGAGTAGAACTTTTCTCAAAAGCTGAAGCAGAACAAGCTTGGCAAGATGCTATTGACCTTCTAGAAGAAGAAAGAGAGATGGCCTTGATCCATTCGACCATTTATCAGCAAGACCTCCATCGATTCTATGCCAGAAACATGAGAGGTCAAGCAATTCAGGAAGGAGACCTTGTGCTCCGAGTGGATCAGCAACGGCCTCACAAGCTTGCTCCTGCTTGGGAAGGTCCCTTCATCATCACCAAAGTGCTCCACAATGGAGCGTATCACCTCTAAAATGTGGAACAAAAGAAAGACGAGCCACGCGCTTGGAATGCGGAGCTGCTCCGCCATTTTACACTTAAACGCCTGAGTCGATGAGTTGTAATAAGAATCATTCAGTTTGCCTATCAAAGACAAGATTTTTGTAGTATCTTAATGATTGTTATCCCGTTAATACATGTGTTCAAATCCCCCAGTGGGTGGCTTAGCTGCGATCCTGATTCGCCTAAGTTTAAAAAATCCTACCCGAGTGAAGAGCAATCCTCTCACTCGGGGGCTTAGCTATAGTCATGTACTCGCCTAGCTTTAAAAAATCCTACCGAGTGAAGAGCAATCCTCTCACTCGGGGGCTTAACTGCAGTCATGTACTCTCCTAAGATTAAAAAATCCTACCGATTGAAGAGCAATCCTCTCACTCGGGGGCTTAGCTGCAGTCATGTACTCGCCTAAGTTTAAAAAATCCTACCGAGTGAAGAGCAATTCTCTCACTCAGGGGCTTAGCTATAGTGTTGTACTCACCTAAGTTTAAAAAATCCTACCGAGTGAAGAGGAATCCTCTCACTCGGGGACTTAGCTGCAGTCCTGTACTCGCCTAAGTTTAAAAAATCCTACGGAGTG
>NC_041382.1:624630554-624646726 GCF_002162155.2 Triticum dicoccoides
ATCCTCTCACTCGGGGGCTTAGCTGTAGTCCTGTACTCGCCTAAGTTTAAAAAATCCTACCGAGTGAAGAGCGATCCTCCCACTCGGGGGCTTAGCTGCAGTCCTGTACTTGCCTAAGTTTAAAAAATCCTACCGAGTAAAGAGCAATCCTCTCACTCAGGGGCTTAGCTGCAGTCCTATACTCGCCTAAGTTTAAAAATCCTATCGAGTAAAGAGAAACCCTCTCACTCGGAGGCTTAGATGCAGTCCTGTACTCGCCTAAGTTAAAAACCATTCCTAGTGGTCGAGTCACAAGTACAATGTGCGCTCCATCCTTATCCGCAAGGACGACGAGGTGCAGGTCGTGCACAACACCTAGTGCTCTTGTCCGTGACCCACTCGACGAAGCTGTGTCACAAATACAACGTGTGTTTCATCCTGATCCGCAAGGACGACAAGGTGCAAGTCATGCACATCACCTAGCACTCTTGTCCATGACCCACTCGATGGAGCCGCGTCAGAAGTACAACGTGTTCTCCATCCTGATCCGTTAGGATGACAAGGTACATGTCGTGTTCAATACCTAATGCTCATGCCCACAATCCTTTCGTCAGAGCTGCGTCCCAAGTCCAATGGTAGTTCCGAGTGGAGAATCAAATTTCACTCGGAATCAGGAGATTCAAAAGCAGCAGAGGTGAAGACAAACATATTCAAGGAAAAACCAAGTTCAGATAAGTCTCGCAAGGTTCAAAACCACAGATAAAAGTTCTTGAGCGTCAGGCCCGAAGGAGTTTAACAATTACAAAATCACTCGGCATCCCGACACAAATAAAAGTGAGGCTGAAAGTTTGTTCACTCCGCGGGAGAAGGGCTAGCTGGCTCGACAAACTCATCCAGGTTGATTCCATGTGCAATACGAGTTGCAGCGTCGAGGAAGGTTTCCATGAAGGACTGGAAGTTATGTCTCTTGGTATTGGCGACCTTGAGAGCCACAAGCTTTTCTTCCTTGACCTCCTTGCAATGCAGTCGGACTAGAGACAGAGCTACATCAACACTGCACCGAGCAGATGACTTCATCCACGCCTGCACTCGACTGGGGATCTCGTTGAGTCGAGTCATCAGAGACTCGAGGTCATTCTGGAATGTCTCCCTCGGCCAGAGCTCCGCGTTGATCCGTGATACCGCCACCTTCAGCCGAGCCGGATAGTTGGTGACGCTGGCGAGGCGAGATTCTAGGCGCAACACGTTCATTACGGCTTCATCTTTGATGGGGGAGTTAATAGGGTCCAGCTCAGTCTCAATGCGCCCGGTCTCTTCCTCGAAGTTTTGACAGATTTCTCTACACACAGAGAATTGATGAGCCGACAACCATATGATGAGTCGATGGCAACAAGCCAGTCGGGCAGGGGAGAATACCTTCAAGCATAAGGAACAACTTCTTGGTAAGCCGTCCCAGATAAACCTCCAGCTCGTTTCTCTTCCGAGCAAGATCTCCAACTTTGTCGGTCAGGGCCACCTTCTCCTTCTTCAGTCGTGTTACTTCCTTATTGGCTTCATCAAGAGCGGTCTTCAGTTTGGCGTTATCTTCTTCTAGCATACAGACTGAAGCCAGCTTCTGGTCGACAAGTGCTGATTTCTCTTGCGCTGTTATCTGTGCTGCCACAAGATCAAGGTCCTTCTGGTCCAGAGCCTGCCTCATTTTTTCTAGAAAGAAATAACGCTTGGATCAGAAGGAGGAAGGGAAAGATGGCAAAGAAGTCAGTCAGCAAGTTTTTTTACCTCCCATACTTGCAGTTTCATCCTGAGATTTCTTCAAGTTCGCCTTCGCCAACTCCAGGTCAAGGTTGAGTTGGATTTTTTCTGCTCCAAGTCAGCAAACCGGGCCCCGAGCTCACAGGATTTCTATAGTCAGCGGACAGTTAGTCGACAGGAACAGAGGTTGTCGCTTCCGAGTGATAAAATGCAAGTTCATATCATTACAGTAAAAGAGTTCTAAGACTACTACTGAATCAATCACCAGTAGTCTCAGGGACTACACCTAGTGGGTGCACTTGGCGTTCCCCCACTGGTTTGGCTTAGTACTCGACTTGGTCCAACCAGTCGGAATTAAAAAGGAAGAGACAACAAGTGCACCATTGATTCTCAGACCACCGCCGACTGCCCGCAGTCAACCGCTGTCTCGGGGACTACACCCAGTGGGTGCATTTGGCGTGCCCCCACTGATCCAAGAGTTCACTCGACGTGATTCGTCCAAGACCGAGTGGATATTTTGTGGACAAACAAGTTCTAAGACCCCCGTTGAATCAAACATTCGACGGTGGTCTCGGGGACTACACCCAGTGGGTGCACTCTGCGTGCCCCACTAGTTCAAAGATACATTCGAGGTGACCTAGTCGACTCAAGTGGAAAGAATACTCAGCAAAAATTGAAACACCCAGTGGGTCTACAGATGCAAGATGGAGATTGACACTAGATGCACATTAAAGGTTTTCGGGTAGCATATCCTAACAGAACAAGCGGCAAGATAAAGATTAGTCGAAAATCAACTAACTTGGACGTTGATCTCGAGAGCTAAGCTGGCATCATAAGCAGCTTGACTGGCCTCGTGCACCGTCTTCATCTGTTCCATCATAATGCCTTCCTGGCGTATAGCTTCCTTGGCAGCGCTCACTGGATCCTCCGGGACATGATGGGTAACAAAAAGCGGACTTGATGGGGCAGTCCCAGCAGCCTGAGGATCCGAGGCATGGAGTTGCATAGACGAAACAGGGACTTGAGCAGTCGACGCCGAAGGATGCGCAGTCGACACAGGTTCAGCAAAAGTAACAGAGGCCTGGTATTAGTCTACGGACTGCTGGGTCACCGGTTCTGATGCTCGGGTCATCGAGGGCGCCTTGTTGGCTGGCACGCTCCTGCCTGAGGTCCTGGCCTTCCTTCCCATAGACTTCTGGGGCATATCTTCATCGACATCTAGCAGTTAAATAACATTCTACGACGCTGCAAAAGACTCGACCGCAAGAGTTCAGTCGACAGATAAATCTATTGATGAAATGAAAGAGAGATTGTAGAAGTCATACCTACTTTGGAAGTAGTTGCATCCTCGGTCTCATCATCATCCTTGTAAATATCCATGGAGGTTACAGAGGTAGCGGCGCTAAAAGTTTCAAAATTCACTCGGTCAAGCTTGAGCATGAATCAACTGAGGTATAGAAGTTTTCAAATGACTCAAAAGCAAAAGAGATAAAGCAAGATACTTACGCAGAGGTGACGGGGACGTCCACTTTGATCTTTGGCAAGGCCTTACGAGTCTTTGTGGGTGCCACCTTGGGCTGCTTCGGGGCCTTCTCCGTCGGCGCGGGAGTGGATGTCTGAGTGCGCTTCAACACCTGCGCACTCGACACAACCGCTTTTCCACGCCCACCTGCCGAGTCGTGCATCTGCTTGGAACGTCGTTCAAAACGAGACAGTGAGTCGACTTCCTCACCACTGCTCGAGTCGTCGTCGTCACTTTCGTCTTCAGATTTATATTCAGCACTCTCGCCTTCGCTTGCCTCTCCCTCCTGGACCTGCTATCCATTCGACATGGAGTACATCTCAGTATAGATCTGCAAAGGAAAGCAGTGCACACGCATCAGTCACGTTCAAGGGCAGTTACAAATCAGAGAAAAAAGACACTCAACAGTAAAGGTCAGACCTTGTCTGGTTCATTGGCAGCGTCGAATGGTGGAACCCTCCTGGACCCCCTGGGGTTGTCTTTGTTCCCAGTGATGCCCTGCAACCACTGTTCCACTATCTCCTCGGTGACTTCCTCCGGATGGATTCGAGTGGTCTCCTCAATGCCCGAGTACATCCACATAGGATGATCGCG
This sequence comes from Triticum dicoccoides, assembly GCF_002162155.2. Classification (NCBI taxonomy): domain Eukaryota; kingdom Viridiplantae; phylum Streptophyta; class Magnoliopsida; order Poales; family Poaceae; genus Triticum; species Triticum dicoccoides. The sequence goes on from NC_041382.1 coordinate 624,634,402, forward strand.
GGCCTGGAGTGGCTGAATGCGTCAACTAAGAAACACCTCAAGCAACTCCATGCCAGTCACGCCGCCACGGGCTAGTTGGACTACCCGTTCGACTAACATGTTCACCTCGGCTTTCTCTGTAGGAGTCACTTTCAAGGAAGAGGGTTGCTGGACCCGCTCCATGGAAAAGGGAGGAAGGCCAGTCGACTGACCAGGGGTCTGTTGGTCCTTATAATAAAGCAAGGCGACTGCCACCCCCTAACTGAATCGGGAAGAGTCATAGCTGGAAAAGTACTCCTACCGCTTGTCTGAATCCCTAGACCTCCGCACATCTGAATCACGTGCGTCCTCTCATCACTCAGATAAGCCTTTTTCACAGACTGGGAGCGGCAGGTAAAGATGTGTTTGAAGAGACCCAATGGGGTCGACAACCCAGAAAATTATCACACATGGAAACAAATGCAGCGAGGTATGTGATGGTGTTCGGGGAAAAGTGATGAAGTTGGGCTCCAAAGAAGTTCAGGAAACCGGGCGGCAGGCCATACCTTGACGACGCCCCCGACTCATCTTCTTGCTCTTCGCCGCCACCATCTCCTTCTTCGCACGCTCCAGGGCCGCCGTCTTGTCCTTTCCCATCGCGACAGATGGCGCACGGACGGGGATGCGGTGTCGGAAGTGGATGCGAATATGGTGGAGAAGCAGAGGAGGAAGAATGGGAATGAGTTGCATTGTGCAAAATACATCAGGCCCGACGCCTTATATAGGCCCGCTTCCGAGTGGCTGACTTGTGGGCGCGGGCGATCCTGTCAAATCCCGCAATAGCCGTGCGCTTGGTACATGGCGAAAAAGGTGGCACAAGAATCTAGGCGCCCCTTCCTAATCCGTTACGTTTACTGCGGTGCTCTCCGTCTTGCGCGCTTCTCCAAATTTCGAACCCCGTGAGATCCGGGAACGATAGTGCAACCAATCGCACCAAAGATTTCATACCATTCCAACACTCGAAGCATGTCAGTATAAGTTCACTCGAAAAACTCTGAATGGATCAAGGCGACTGAAAATAAAGTTGAAGTTTCAACATGGTTCACCGACCCAGGTAAAATGCCATGACAACGTAAAAATCAGATCGGAACCACCTTCAACCCCTTCTCCACTCGGGCTCCGATCCATTCGGGGGATAATGACGATGACATGTACCTAGGGTAGGGTAGTAGGCCTGACCCAGACGCCCTTCCCAAGGACACTGCCGTAAGGTCAACAACATTAAAAGTACAACAACATCCACCGACTGGAATCACCTCAGAGTGCGACCCACTCGACTAACAATTCCACTCGGATAACCCAATTCCATTCGACCATGATATAGTCATTCGACCATACCAGAGACCACTCGAAGTATAGAAGGTCTAAACTCACTCAGGATGGCAACGGTCAGGCGTTCCTCCATAGTCTTAAAGATCATTTATATGTCTTTATTATTGGTGTTACTAGTAACATCTCACCTTAATGTACATTAAACTCCTTGTAACGTGGGTTGGCTGGGGTCTTGGCGCACTCTATATAAGCCACCCCCTCCACTGAAACAAGGGTTCGCACCCCCTGTAACTTCACGCATAATCTAGTCGACCGCCTCCGGGCACCGAGACGTAGGGCTTTTACTTCCTCTGCGAAGGGCCTGAACTCGTAAATCTTGCGTGCACAACCTTATTGTAGCTAGGATCTTGCCTCCTCCTATGCACCCCCTATTCTATTGTCAGACTTAGAACCACGACAAAACCCGGTATCATCATAGATGTGGTGGGCTCCTACTTCTATGACAAAACATCATGACAGAAAATGGGCTTTTCATCCTGGGCGGGCCGGAGACGCAGCTGCATGACATTCTTTGGGTCGTCCGTGTCAGAAAAAAACATGGTAGAAGTGAGGGCGAGGAAAATATCGGGGAGTTACCAGTTACGGTGGGTGGTCGGGGCCGAGCGATGCACGGAGGTTTGCGCGTTTCTCTCGTACACGTATGCGCGTGTGTGCAAGATGTTGCGCTCTAACTGAACCCAAGCGAGGCATTGGGCTCTAACTGAACCCGAGTGATTGCACTAGCTACGTTACTGAACCCCAATTGATCCCTTGCTGTTAACTGAACCCGAGTGATTCCTTCACTACTGCTGCTAACTGAACCGATCGAACCCGCTGCCTCCTTCCCTTGATGAACAATGAGCATTGTTGGGGGGTGGGGGCGGATGAACAGTTCCCGGTGGGTGGGTGGATGAACACGACCCTGTGGTAGTAGAGGTCATTGCCGCTGGATGAACAGGACCCCGATCGAGATGGTTGGGGGTGGATGAACAGGACCCCGTGGAGGGCTGGTTGAACAGTAGCCGATGGAGGGCTGGATGAACAGTAGCCCGTGGAGGGGTGGTCGAACAGGACCCGTGGAGAGGGCTGGTTGAATAGTAGCCGGTGGAGGAGTGATGGAGGCTGGATGAACAGGAGCCCGTGGATGAACAGTGGCTGGTGGAGGCAGGAGGGGAGACACCGTGGATGAACAGTCGCAGGTGGAGGCTGGAGGAGGTCGACGGTAGATGAACAGTAGCCCGTGGAGGTAGTCGACGGTGGAGATGAACAATATCCCGTGGAGTCCGCTTTTGCGGTATGCCACACCCCTCCCGATGAACATGACCCCCGTTTCAACCGTAGCGCTCCAACACAAGTCCGTTTCCTCCGTTTTACGGTACGCCACACCCCTCCCAATCAACAGGACCCTGTTTCGACCGTAGGAGGTCCAAGAGAAGTCTGTTTCCTTTGTTTTGCGGTACGCCAGACCGCTCCTGATGAACAGGATCCCGTTTCGACTGTGGCCGGTCGAACACAAGGCCGTTTCCTCCATTCTATGGTACGCCAGGCCTCATTTCGATCGGTTGTTTCGTCCAAGCCGGTTGGCTCCCGATGAACACGACGACACAGTTTCTCCGTTTTGACCCAGCCATGTACACGAGCCCTGGCCGTACGTATGCGCGAGTAGGCGTTTGAGACCCCGCCCGTATGTACGTACGTGGCCGTATTTACTTTGGCTGTACGTACGTGTACATGCTATGTGCACACCTCTACTACAACACGTGCCTTTCCTACTCGGCCACGGTTCATCGCTCCAGCCTGCAAACAGGCCGATCGACCAGTATGTATGTACACGTTCACGACCAGAATGACAACGCTACGTACGCTTCGACCAGGTGGGTCCCGACCGTCAGGCACTTCCTTGCGTGCGAAGATGTAGCTGGTGGGTCCCAGCAGTCAGGGGAAAAACGTTTTTTCACAAAATACGGTGGCCCGTCCGGTGGGTCCCTGCTGTTAGGTGGACGAATCATTATTTTTCGTGTAATAAGGGGGCATTTCCTTGTGTGCGGCCGTGGACCCAACTGTTAGCCTCTCCATGTACAGTACACTTCCAATGGATGTCGTTCGTTGACCACACCGCGCCGAGAGCACCAGGGCGGTGGATGACGATGAGGCCTAGGAAGGGGACGACGCAGAGCCGGGGAAGACGCGGCAGTGGATGCCCACGCGGAGAGGAGTACGAGGGTTCATTGGTTCGGCTGTGGTGTGAGGCTGCCGTCGCCGCAGGGCCTGGCCAGCGGTGGGAGTAGTAGGGGGAGGTGAGGCCTCCGCTGCAGCACAGCCGGCCACGGGAGGCAAGAGCGCGTGGTCGTTTGGACGGCTAGAGCAAGAAAATGAGAGGTTGAAGAAGCAGGACGACCGTTGGATGTTAATAATCCAACGGTCACTGGTGATAGAATGTTTGTTGACTAAGTTGACAAAGCCCTTCGTCCGCGTCAACTTAGTAGGCCCACAAGTCAGCCTGCCATATGGTGGGTCCCAGCTAGAAGGGGGACTATCATTTTTTTTGTGCGTAATAAGGAGGCACTTCCTTGCGTGCGAAGATATAGCTGGTGGGTCCGAGCTGTCAGCGGGGGCAACATTTTTTTCGCGAAATACAGAGGGCCCTCCTGTGGGCCCAAGATGTAAGGTGGAGGAATCATTATTTTGCGCGTAATAAGGAGGCATTTCCTTGTGTGCGGCCGTGGACACAGTTGTTAGCCTCTCCACGTACAGTCCACTTCCGATGGATGTCGTTCGTTGACCATGTTGACCATGCCACGCCGAGAGCAGTAGGGCAGTGGATGATGGTGAGGCCTACGAAGGGAACGAAACGGACCCGGGGAAGACACGACAGTGGCTGCCCATGCGGTGGGGAGTACGAGGGTTGATTGGTTCGGCTGCCGTCGTCAGAAAATAACATGAGGTGTGGGTGAGTAGAGGGCCATGAGGCCATGAGGCCTGCCTGGCAGCACAGCCGGCCATGGGAGGCAGGAGCAGGCGGTTCCACCGGCACTGGTTTGGGCGGGTGGAGCAGGAAGATCAGAGACTGAAGAAGCACGATTGCCATTAGATTGACATCTAACGGTCTGACGCTGGTAGAGTCGATTGTCGACTAAGTTTCTTTTTTTGCGAAACCTTGTGTACGCATGAACTTAGTAGGCCCACAAGTCAGCCTCCAAACCCGTGGCAGATACATAGATCCCATTTGCTATTTTTTAATAATTTGCAGCCCATTTGCTAATTCTTAAGTAGTTTATTACAACCCATTTTCTGCCCAGGACCACGGTCAAAAAGTTCAACCTAATTTTGCATATTTCGGTGGAGTCCGAACTGTTGTAATTCCGAAATGATAAACATTTATTTTTTAAGAACTTATTGATTTGCCAAAAAATAGTTTTCTTTTTGTAAGCAAATAAGACGTGGAACAATTGAGTTGGTTTAAGGGAAAACCAGTGGTTAAAAAATCAGCGCTGGAAAACAACAACAAAAATAAGGATGTAAATATGAAAGGGGAACTTTATGTATTTTCAATATAATTATACGTGTATATGAAAACTATAGGTAGAGATTAGAAAACGGAAGTAGGACATGGCGTTTCAAGGGGAAAATAGAACTGGGTTGTGTGTTTGACTCAGTAAAAAAACTTCCTGCGGATGTTCTAAGACAAAATATAACTAACGCTGGCGGGCCAGAGGCCAGTAGATACCTGCTGGATCTTTGTGCCCCGTTGTCGTCATGGGCTGGGCCTGTTAAAAACAAAACCAAGCCTGGGTAGTCTACGGCCCAGTTGAAACTTGCTCGACCTGAAAAAACATTATACCTGCTCAATAAACGAGAGAATTCTACAAGTACAGACTGATAACTGGGATCCAGCGCGTATATTGTTCTTTCATCGTGATAATAAGTACATGCACTTGTTTCAAAAAAATTGGAGAACTAGGAATTCAAATGGTAGGTGCTTATGCTACCCATCAAATAAATATCAGGTGCCTGAAAATTCATTTTGAAACAAATGATTCAGCTTTATATCCACGTCGACCCTCGGCATGATGATTGGAAGCAAATGCCAAGTTCATACCGAAAGATCGTTAACAACAATACCAACTTGCGGACGACAAGGTAGTACAAGTACTAATAACAAACTAACTTATAATCTTTTTAGTCCTGGCCCTAGTGTTCGTCTAGTAGAAAATTTTGCAGAGGACCAGCTCCCGCTCCTTCTCTTGATCCAGGTCCCCGAGGTGGTACTGGTGCATCACCCAGTTAGTCCTCTGCTAGTCAAAGTTCTTGTTGGTGTGCAGCACCAGAACCTTTTTGCTGCTCGTCTGCCGACCGTTGACCCTCACCGGCAAGGTATTGCTGGTCTTGTGCCACATCGCGTGCATGCCGCACTCCGACTATATCTTGCGACGCGTCCACATGCCCCTTTTGAACGCCCTAGAGTTGCGCTGGAAGAAGTGCTTGCTTAGGCCACTCAGTGTGATACCTGCAGTATTGTCGAATATAGGTTTTAGTGTATGTAGTTGGCATTTTCATAACATCTTTGGCATGTTGCAGTCACTTGTTTCACTTTTTATTAACCGTCAAATTGTAATTGCTTCACTAGGTCTGCGTCTAAAAAGAAAAATAGAGCTATAAACAAAGGAATATGTTTGTGCAAGTAGACGGCCGATCGGTGTCTTACCTGGAAGTTTCTCATGATGGGTGTAGCATATGCCGTGCTCGCTGTCAATGGTTGGTATGAACAAATCTATGGGAGGGTGAGATCTCGCGCTGTCAGCACTCACTTTGGCCTCAAGGTGGTCGATCAGCTCCTGATCTGTGGTATCGAACTTGACGACAGCCGACAGCACCGGCCAATCCTTCTTGGACTTGCATCGGTTAATTCCAGTTATATGGTACTCAATGTATGATCAATCGACTATTTTAAGTGAATGATGAAAGATTTTGACAGATAAGTGGTACTCCAAATCTGAAGTCCACAATACCTTAACACGCCGCCGGGTCTCTTGTGTCACCTCACACGCAGCGTGTTGTCACATCAATTCAATGTGAGGACATGATGAATAATTTGACTGACATATACTAGTACTGCTACTGTACTACTTACTAGTTGTATTTAGTGTCACATTTTAACCATTGGTTTAACTAACAAAATGTCAATGCATGTCATCGAAAATTATTCCATTGGAAACTATCTTCAAATACGAATATAACTATTTTTTTGTGACATGCATTAACATTTAGTTAGTGAAATTTATGGTCAAAATTTGACACAAATTATGAAGGGGACCGATAAACCAGGAGGGAGGTAGTAGTATGAGTAGCGCAATATGGAGTATAGAGGACTAGTAAAAATTTAGAAATGGGGTAAGAAGTTACAAGGATGTGCGACAAACTTTGTAGGCTACATGAGTAATACAAAATATAATTCCCATTGGACAACACTTTCACCAACAAGTACACACATGAAGCCTAATTGATATATATGGCTTCTGCACATTATCTCCATCATCATTATCAGTACATCCTACATAGGTGAGTTAGGATGCACTTGATCCCAAAAAGGTATCTACCCTTCAAACCAAAGGAGTGCTTCAGACTAACAACAGTACATAATATCCAACAAAAGAGGGTCATGCTACAGCAGCAGGATACATGGCTTAGTCTAGATATCAGTACGAGTCAAGTTGTGCATATTTGCTGTTGGCATGAACCGCATCGCCACATGTCTGGTTTGCAAAAGCCATCCATCACATCGAAGCTTGATGCCTTTCACACACTGAAGATTATCTGGCAACAAGTTGTGTCGATGAATCTCTGGATATGGTGATTCATGAAACCCATGGTATGATGTGTAAACACAGTTCCGCCTGGCGAATGGAAGTTGCATAGCATGGTAATCATCGCCGGTGATATGATCGATGAGTGCTTGGATGATCGGATAATTGAGCCCGAGGAACATGGAGTGGTTGCCAAGGCTGTAAACCTGCCTCCAGTTGAATACGCCTGGCCCAACGGAGATGGGATCTTTCTCTAACACGAAGCACCCATAGCCATCAATGTCATGAATGCCCCAGGCATTATACTGCATGTGGTTTGATGTAATGGTTTGGTCAATTTGGTACGTGCAAATGATCATCAAATGACCGCCGTCAGCTGAACAAGCGATAAACCACCACCCATCGGCTGGTATGATTCCAGGTTCTGAAATCATGAAGGCCAGTGCATTTGCGTCTGCTGCAACAATTCAAATTGGAGACCAAAAGGACAAAAATAAACAATCATGTTCAGAGTATGTGTGGAATTAAGATTATTTTAACAGTGACACCGATCATAACGGAGAATTTTAATGATGTGGTCATAATCATACCCCAAGTTAAAAAATCCAATGGCTTTCATATTCTATCAATATGCCATGGTTCAAACATCATATAACAATGAGAGGAAAACAACTATTACAGGGCCTACTCATATTCTACCATATCACTTACTACTGTTCTCATATCAACTCTAAGCAATAACATGCGTTGTTATAAAAATCTTGGAAATGAGAGTAACATATAGCAATCATGAGGTTATACTCATAATATCTATTATAACAATCATTAGATGCCAATTATTCTCATATCAACTCTAACAATAACATGTGTGGTCATAAAAATCTAGGAAAGGAGAGGAACATATACTCCCTCCTTCCATCTATATAGGGCCTAATGTGTTTCTCAAGACCGCCTTTGACTATTGATAAGATTAATAATAGATAAGATGTATATTTTGAAAATTATATCATTGGAAGCTTCTTTCATGTAAGAATTTGATGGTATGCTTTGTGTAACTTGCATGTCATATATTATTTCTCTAACACTTGATCAAAGTTAGCCTCGAAAAATGCATTAGGCCCTATATAGATGGAAGGAGGAAGTAGCAATGATGTGGTTATAGCCATACTATCTATTCTAAATTTGTAACAATGAACATGCAGTCGTACTCATAAGGTAAAGATGAGATGAGATAGAACAATCACATGACGATATATTCCACTAGTATAGGCAGCCAATCTGTGCGTCGACCGCGTAAACAATGCCATCATGCACTATACACTACTAGGAAAAGGCTTATTAGTGGCGCACCTGTTTTGGCCATTAATGGCGCACTACAGGTGCGCCACTATCATCATGCCACTAGTAACATATACTAATGGCGCACCCCTGGTGCGCCATTAGTATACCATACTATAGTGGCGCACGAGGCAGTGCGCCATTAGTAACTCACATGGTGCGCCATTAGTATGCCTCCCAGGGGGCCATATTTACCTTGTGCTCTGGGTTACTAATGGCGCACTAACAAATAATGCGCCACTAGTATTTTTTATAGCAGTGCGCCACTAATGTGTTGTTTGGTGCGCCACTAGTATGAATATTAGGATTTTTTTTATTTCTGATATTTGCACAGGTTACAAAATATATTACTGCACAGAATATAGACAACACAACATATAAACAACAGATTCATCAAATACAATAGAAGATTAGTCTACGAATACAATTCATCATATTAGTCTCCGAATTCAAAAGACCGATACAAGTCTTGAGACCACGAGTAGCGACTTTGTCGAAAGTAATACTGCATTCGGAGATAATTGAGAGATGTGTCCTCTCTTATCTCCGTGCTACTGCTACTACTATGCCTAAACATGACTTAGATTGAACTGAGGCAACATGCGGTGCATGTCGAAAGTAATACTAATCCTAACTTGATCAAGTTTGGATTGTACTACTTTCGACATGCACCACATGCATGTTGCCTTCACTTCAGTCCAATCCATGTTCATTTCACCCACAGATATATAATAACTCTTCATGCTCGCATCATGCATCATCATAATAACAAGTCCTACTAATCATCATCATACAACTTCTAATCGTTATTAATAACAAGTCATACGATCATCATCCTCATAGTCATTGAACAAACCCTACTTAATTGTTCTTAGCACATGATCATTAGTATTAGGTAGGACCTAAATACCCTCTTTATGGGAAAATAGCATAAAATAAAATAGACCTTGACTCTCGATTATGGAGAATGGAGATCATCCTATCTCCAATTCTTGCGCTTTGCTTCCTTTTGCTTCCAAGAACCTCCTTACGACTGTCCATACATTTTTTCCATCTTTAATTTGCATGTCACCACTTCTTTTAGAAATCTGGTATGGACAGTTGAGATTCGTAGGATGACCTGGCTATATGTTCAAAACATTAAAGCTACCTTTTTGATACATCAAATGAGGCACACAATTCTCTAGGATTATCTGTTGAAAAACATAGTAATAACTTCATAGTGAGCAATGATGTACTAGTTTTAGAAGTATGCAAAAGATGCACGGATGTCGTAATAGTAAAAAATCTTACCAGGGTATCTCCATGGTAGTTACCGTAGTTGAACACATGCACTAGTGGCACGTATTGACCATAATGTTGAGGAGTTTGATTGTGGATATTGTAGTTCTGAATATCAGTACAAAATCTGACCAAATGATTTATCTCCTTGTAAGTTAATTCGGAGCCATCGGTGTAGTGGGTTTTGTCTACCATCTCCCGCACATTCTTTGAAGAATGAAAATAAGCTGTCAATGGAAATACGCTGTCAACTATTTTGAAATGAACAATATAAATTAGTTAATAATTAACTATGTTTGAGAAACTCACATAGCGGTAGAACTGGAGGCGTATCAAGAAGGACCCAAATGTCCATATTGTCTTGGTTGATGTCAGGATCACCAAGATCCATGGTGACAAGCATACCGTCATCAAAACCATACATCTTGCAAAATGCTTCCCAATTTTTGCAACCAAAATGGGTTACGCTCCCATAATTATACAGATTTACTTCAAAATCCACATCATGGTGAGTCCTTAGGTGAATTTTCTTTGTTTCATAATAACTTTCATGGTCTTCGAAATCCATCCTCTCCAAGACATAGCATCTTGCATGGCATGGGATAAGCTATACTCGAATTGTAAAAGATGAAAATTACACGTTGAAATAGTTGAAGTCATGCTTAATTATGAAAAAAACTCTTGTCGTCGCCGTGTACCGTTTCAACTTCGAAGGTCTCCTCGAGCTTAATGCTGAAGCGCCAATCATCGTCTAGGTGCGGCCTGTTGCACAGACCTCGATCGTCGTGGCACCAGCCGCACTCCCTCGGGAGACTTTCGTCGTCCGAAGACGACATTTCCTACGTTCATAATTCAAAACTACATCATCTCTTGCGTCCGATGACTTGTGCATTTTCAGCCAGGCCCAGTGGAGTTGGCCTAAAAACATTTCTTTCTTTAAGCCTGCTACATCCATATTAGGGTTTATCGATGACGAGCAACTGACATTAGTAGGTCATCCTACTAGATTAGGGTTTATCGATGACGAGCAACTGACATTAGTAATAACTATGAGTTGATATCACACTTCTCTATGTATAAAACAAGAGGCAGTTGATCCTACTTAATTAAGTACAAAGATAGCCCGGCCCATGCATTAGTCGCAAGTACCCCATATGTCCTATTTTTAGAAAAATCATGCTAAAATTCACGGAAAATTTTAGCATGACCTTTGCTGAAAATAGGACATATGGAGTACCCGAATTTGCCGGAACGGAAGTTAATCGACATTACGGCAAACTCAAGGGCCTCTCGGGGTACGTGCAAAATCATCACAACACAATGGTCGGAGACAAAACCCAGTAAACTAGCAAAGTTACTGACATGTTTACATGAATTGTTTTATGTAAAAGATGATCATCATCTTTACAAGTCTTTCTCAATGTGATCACAGAAACAAAGCAGCACCACAATGTGCCTCTACTTTCATATGGATGAAAAGGCCACAGACCATATGGTCCTCTGCTTTCATATGGACAAAATAAAAGTTCACACATATAAATGGAAATGAAAAAGGATAGTAGGAAATGAAAAAGAATTATGCTCAAAGAAAAATGGTAACAGCAAAGATGATAAGTATATTTGAAACAAGAAAACAAGACATGCATAGCACTACTAGAAAAAGGCCTACTAGTGGCGCACTACTGGTGCGCCACTAGTACCACGCCACTAGTATTATTTACTAATGGCGCACCACCGGTGCGCCATTAGTATACCAGATACTAATGGCGCACCGTAGTGCGCCATTAGTATGCCTAGAGGTGCGCCATTAGTAATAAATTTTTTTCAAAATACATTTTTTAATTTTTTTCTTAATCTCGGGTTACTATGGCTTAATCTCGGGTCAATATGCTTAATCTCAGGTCAAATCGCACTCCGTGGTCAAACTTCCCGAAAGGTCACCCATTCTCACACTACTCCAGCCCAAGCACGCTTAACTTCAGAGTTCTATCCAACTCCAGCACCAGCTCACTTCACAGGCACTTGTTGATATATCTAGCATATCAATCCTATTAAACCTTATTGATGTTTAGGACTTTGTTCATGTTCATGAGTGTGATGAAATATTGAAAAAATATTTCAAACTTCCGTTCATATTACATATCATATTTTGAAAAAAAAATCCCGAAACAAAAATCGAAACTAATTTTTTTTTCTGTTACTAATGGCGCACCTAGCATACGGTGCGCCACTAGTAAGTTTGAATTTTTTTAATTTTTTTGCCTCCAGATATTAAAAGCCCCGTAACTTTTTCTGTTAGGTTTTTGAGGATTTTGAAAATGTTTAACAGGGTTCCCCCCATTAAATTCGGATGTAACTTTTCGAGTAGATGATTTTTCATATAGAAAACTTTTTAATCTGAGTTCGTATGCAAAAGTTATGCCCATTTTACAAATTCCAGAGAGATTTTGGAAATAAAGTCGAAATTCATATTTGTAAATTTTCCCAACAACTAGACCACATATCGCATGGGAAATTTATTTTTCTTTTATTTTTTGACACATTCATCATTTTCTTTTATTTTTTAAAAACTG
>NC_041382.1:624646847-624696842 GCF_002162155.2 Triticum dicoccoides
TAATGGCGCACCACTCCCATGGTGCACCATTACTATTTAAAAAAAAATATAAAATTTTTTTTGAAAAAAAATTACTAGTGGCGCACCGTGGATGTGGTGCGCCATTACTAGTTTGACTAGTAATGGCGCACTATCCCTTGGTGCACCATTATTGGTTTTGAAAAAAAATGAAAAAAATTTGAAAAAATTGAATTTTTTTACTAATGGCACACCGTCTATGTGGTGCGCCATTACTAGTTAAACTAGTAATGGCGCACCACACCCACGGTGCGCCATTACTAGTTTTGAAAAAAAATAAAAAAAAATCTTGTTACTAATGGCGCACCATGGATGTGGTGTGCCATTAGTATTTGGACGCTAATGGCGCACCAACACATGGTGCGCCATTAGTATATAGTAGTGGCGCACCACATGTCTGGTGCGCCATTAGTGTCAATTTCATCATAGCCCTTTTCCTAGTAGTGTAGGCTATATTTGAAACAAGATATTCTGCCAATCTTTGTTAACTGAAGCTAAGATGATAAGCATATCTAGAGTGCATTAGCTATGGTTCTTATCTAGCTAAAATAAAAGGAGAAAATTGCTTATTTACACTTCACAAATATTTTGGCTTGCTGATCTAGGTAGAAGGCATTTTTGTCATCGGTGCTAGTCAGATCTGAACCTTACATCAAATACACTTCTCAATGTTCACTGAAATTTAGAGAATAGATTGAGAGAGATAGCAGCAGCAAGAAGTTGAGGTTCAGACTCTGAAGAGGAACAGCAGGGGTGCAAGGAGATGGAGTAGAAGCAGTAGAGAGCGGCAGCAAGCAGTAGAGAGCGGCGACGCACCATCTCCAAAAAGAGACACCTCTCAGCATCAGCATCAGCATCCAGGGAGGAGCTGCATGACACCATCTCCAAAAAGAGACCACCACAAAGCCAGAATGCTTTGCTTTGTTACTCTTCTTACTCCTCCTTTTAACACAACCAGAAAGCTACCACAACCTAAATAACAAACACCTCCTTGGATATGATAAAACCACAAAATGATCATGACAGTGTGTTTGTAGCATCCGTGCCTGCGCCAAGATATGCTAAAACTTAGCTCAGCAACCAACAGAAAGTAACTTAGCCCAAGAACAAGCTTTGTGAAAACCAATAAGTCACACATATAAAACCACCTTTGTGAAAACAGTCCACACCAGAACAGAGTCCACACACATAAGTCACACATTATGTCGATTCAACAACTACTACCCTTTACACTAGCATTGATAGAGCCCGATCAGTCAAAAATTACATAAAAACCATCGTAAAAGAACTTGTGTATAGAAAAATCTCAAAAATTAAACAATTAGTACATGATGCATGTTCTATGAACCCTGAACATGTACATTGGGAACTATTACAAAAACTGAGAAAAAGTTATGCATGCTCTCTGAACATGTACATTGAAGAATGAAAAACAACTATCTAGTGAGGGCTCTTTTGCTCGGAATTCATTAAAGAATGACAAACAACTATCTGGCCATTAGCAACAGCAGTAGCTAGGGGCAGCAGGCAGCACTAGCAAAGAAGCAGCGCTGCAACAAGCAAGAGCAGCAGTAGTGCAAGAGCGGCAGCGACGACACGAGCAGTAGGAAGCAAAAGCAACAGCGGCAGCGACGCTATATGCTGAAGCAGTAGCAGGAGAGCAGTAGAAGCAGAGTAGCAACAACGGGCGCGCGCGAGGCGCAACCAGGAGAGGGCGTGGGCGGCTGCGAGCGATGACAGGCACGTGGGGGCGCGGTGCAGCAGCGGCAGCAGGTCAGCGATGAGCTCGGGGACGGCAAACGACGATGAGTCGAGGCGAAGTAAAGGGGGATCCGGAGGAGAAGCTCACCACGAAGCCGGGGACGTGGTTGGGGAGGCCGGGGACGTACCAGAGCGAGATGGGGCCGGGGACGTGGTCGACGTGGTCGGGGAGGACGACGGAGATGTACAACGACGGGGCCACGCGCAGGAAGAGACGGCGAGAGGTTGGTGCTGCTCCTCGGCGAGGTGGACGCGCTGCTGCTTCTCCTTGTCGGCGGGGGGTCGTCGGCGGCAGTGGAGAGCGGGCGCAGGGGGCGAGGGAGGTGATCGATCTGGTGAGGGAGGGGGAGGGAGGGGGATCGATCTAGCGAGGGGGAAAGGGATAGAGGGGGAAGGTTAGCAATGGCGCACCACCCAGGGGTGCGCCATAAGTACATCCATAGCAATGGCGCACCACCGAGGGGTGCGCCATAAGTAACTTTTTTTTTGAAAATATCATCAAATTTGTTATTTGAAAATATCATCAAATTTTTTATTTGAAAATATCATCAAATATCAGCAATTGTTTTTGGATTTTTAATTGCATTCATTTGTGAATTGGTAAAACATTTATGAGTGTGAAAAAATATCATCAAATTTGAAAAAATATTCATGAATTCAAAAAGTGCCCATGAAATTTAAAAATATTCGTGAGTTCAAAAAATATTAACAAATTCAATACTTTTTGTGAGTTAGAAATTCAATTCCAGAATAAACACATAAATAAATATTCATGAGGACTAGAATAGAAGAAATATCATTACTAGTTTCGCAAAATAAAATAAAATAAAATTGTTAGTAGTGGCGCACCTTGGTTGTGGTGCACCATTACTAGTTTGAATTAGTAATGGCGCCCTGTACCCTGGTGCGCCATTACTAGTTTTGGAAAAAAAATTGTTAGTAATGGCGCACCTTGTGTGTGGTGCGCCATTACTAGTTAAAACTATTAATGGCGCACTATGCGCTGGTGCACCATTAATAGTTTTGGAAAAAAAATTGCTAGTAATGGCGCACCGTGTGTATGGTGTGCCACTAGTAATGAGGACAATAATGGCACACGTGTATCTAGTGCGCCACTGCTATATAGCAGTGGCGCACCACATACATGGTGCGCCATTAATGTCCATATTGGCTATAGCCCTTTTCCTAGTAGTGATAGATCAGACAGAAATGTTGCCTCAACATGAATGACGATGAGCCATAACCATGTATGGTGACCGGATTGCAGATAGACTATTCCCATGTTGAACAAGGCAATCAGCTCGTAATCCATGTAGTCTTCTCATGGTGTGGGCACTTCGCAGATTACAACCTTCAGCAAACAGAGGTCGAGCCAAAAGCTTAACATGTCTCGTGCGTAGTAGGCAGGAGTGTCCGGCGGGCCGCGAGGCTCGATGGTGGCGGTATCCAATGATGGAAGGGTGATCTCTCGCTGGGTGTAGATATCCACGAGACACCACAGACTACCGGATTGGTGGATGAGGATGATCTAGTTGGCCTTCATGCCCGCCCAGTAGTGGCCGCGCATGAAGGACAGGTGGATGGGTAGTGGTAGCATGTCGAGGGGCACCATGGGAATCTCCGTAGGATCGTCAAGTCAGTGTCCGGGCCACCTGCGAGGATTGGGCATCAGCAAGCAGTGTGTCTTGAAAAGAGCCTACCGGTTGCAGAGGAGTAGATGGTACAAAGACACCGAGCATGCGGACAGACGGACGGTGCTGAGCAGGTCCATGCGATGACAGATCTGCTCCAAGAGAACATCGGGGAGGGAATTCCAATCACGGTTCTGCATGTCAGTCGGTTCTGCCATAAGGTTTTTTAGGGCGCTGAGTGATTGGGGTTTTCGGTGCCTGCGAGCCAGCGGGGAAGTGGATTCGGGCGAGCGAGCGAAGAAGATAGTGTGTGTGGTCGAGCAGTGAGCGAGGAGATATGGTACATGCGAGCTACCATGGAATATGGTGCGGGCAGGCGAGCAGTGAGCGGGGGAAAATGGTGTGTGGCCGAAAATGGGGAAGAGAGGAGGAAGAAGAAGAGAGGAGGAAGAAGAGTCAAAGATGGGGTGCACTAAATCTCAATTCTACTAGCACTACTACCAGGATATATACCGTCCTTCGGAGTGTAAACAGTTACACCGATGACATGTGGTCTACCTCAGGAGGTCCCATATGTTAGTTAATGGAGGAGAGAGGTGCGTAGGCGTATTTGCGGAAGCGTGCTCCACTCGCAAACATGATGGCAGTACTGGGTAAGGCTGATTTTGTAACACCAACACGTTGGTTCAGTTTATTAATTAAGTGTCCCATCTCCGGCAACATGTATTGTCACTTCACTGTGAAGACTAGTTGAATAGTTCTCTCTGACCGAGATGGCGAATAATGGATCGCGAAGACTTCCTATCTATAGTATCCCTATGCCTGTACGCTCATCCTATCCAACAAGATGAAACATTGGCCAAGGCACCCGGCACCAATAATGTAGGAGTACTAGTAGTACATCCTTTCTGGTTTATAGGGCTCAATTCAAAAATTTCATCAACCAAGGTAGATGATGAGTGGTGGAATAGTTTTCATATTTTGCAAAAACACTCAATTAATGCACTTGTTTTCCTAAAAAATATATGTTTACCAATGCATTAATTTTGTGTCAAAGTTTGACCATCTACTCCCTCCATCTAGGTGAATAAGTCATCTTTGGTTGTGCACCGTGACCAAGGAGGAAAAAAAGAGAACTTAATGTTTATTTGATAATTAATAGCATTGCATGCAATTAACTAACCAATGTATGTCATGTTTGGTAGTCTTGAGTCATTGAAAACATACACGCCTAGATCTCTTATTGGTTGATATGTCAAGAAACGAGGTGGGAGTTAATGCACCATGCCTAAGTGTTTTGGGATTATTTGGTTTTTGTAAAGTGAGTTATACACCGAGATGAGGGAGTATTTAACTAATAAAATGATAATGCATTTAACCAAAAATCATATCACTAGATTCGTATTTGAACATAGGTTTTAATGGTATAGTTTTTTATGACATGCATTGACACTTTGTTAGTTAAATTTACGGGCAAAATTTACACTAAGTATGAAGGGGACCATTAAACCAGGACGGAGGTTTATATACAGGTCAATAAAAAATCATCAACCAATGTAGTAGTAAATGATGAGTGCCCGAAGATTTTTTTTGAAAGTACTCAGCAATGGGCTCGTTTTCCTCAAGAAAACTGTGTTTACGAATGTATTAATTGGAATGCATGCGTGAGGAACAAATGACCAGAACTTTTACACGCATTGGTGAGTTATCTCTTAATTCTTGCATGCAATGTTTTAATGAAGCTTGAAATATGAACATGTCAATGGGAGGGAGTAAAAGCCTCATGCATGCATGCATGCAACATGCAACACTCACACGTACACATGGACGCAAGCAACCCTTGCGCACCCATGTGGCACACATCACACGACGCAACACGCACGCTCACGCTCAAGTGCTCAACCTACTCCCTACGTCCGTGAAAGACTGTACATTAAGCGATTTACACATTGACCAAGGCATAATTAACGCGCAAAAGTAGCAGACTTATGTGTGCATGCGACCATTGAGAGAAGAAGATTAAATGGAGGTTGTTGCATGTTGTAATTAAGGATAAACATGTAGCCTATAGCTAGAGCAGAAGTTGGTGCATTAGTCAATCAATATCGATTTAGATTAAAGGCTAAATTCATTGAAAGTGTAAATGTACACTCTTTGTTTTTTAGCCAATGTACACTCTTTGTTGGAAGACTGAGGGAGCACACGTGTATGCACTCACATACACAGCCAGGGTGGTTCGCGCGCAAGGGTTGGACTCTATCGCGCCTGCATAAAGTTTTGTTTAACTGATTTCTTTGCTCTGCCAACTGACAGGTGGGACCCAGAAACTAGGTGACAATTTAACCAGTCAACAAAGTGCCACGTCGACTATGTGGCCGGTCAGTAGGGTGCAATACGGTGCTCTATGATGAGCTAGTGGTCATATAATCACCGCAAAACTATATAGTGACCGTAAAGAGCCTATTGTTACATATGTTGACCGCCACTGTATTTTCTCGTTTCAAATTAAGCGATATTAACCGGAAAGGACGCAGTATGGACTAGTACCAGTACTGCTTTGATGTGTCCCGTTAACTCACCGAACAAGGAGAAGCTTGCTTACTACGCCTCTCCCTCGCCCAGGCGCGGTGTGGCTCATAGGACGAGGGGAGGGTTTTGACTATAGCGCCCTCTCCCTCTCCCTCTCCCTCGCCCTCGCGGTGGACGTGCAATAGTTCAATCGGTGTCAGATTATCAGAAGCATATTGTAATGCAGTATCATCATTGTTGGACCTTTTGAAGAGGCGACAAGCCAATTGCAAGGTTCACCCGAGTACGAACTGTTGAACCGCCCGAAGAGGCAAAGAGCCAAGCGCAAGGTTTTATAGGAGGTTTCATCCTAGTAGGAGTATACTACAACTATAGCGAACGATGCTACTGTATGATGCCGCCACGTCACCTATATCCAAAGTCGTGCCACCTTTTTTTCTCAAAGAGCGTGTTGGAGCCCATGCAACAACCACACAAGTTGCACGTACACATAACACATTTGATTCGTGTTAGCTACTTTGATAATTTGATATGTGGGTGGACCGGTGCTTAGGTGTTGTTCTTACTTGAACAAACCTCCTACTTATAATTAACCCTCCCGCAAGCATTTGCAACTATGAGAAAAGTATTAAGAATAAATTCTAACCATAGCATTAAAATTTTGGATCCAATTGGTCCCTTATGGAATAGCGCATAAACTGGGGTCTAAGCTTTTGTCACTCTCGCAACCCATCATCTAATTGCTACTCCACAATGCATTCCCTTAATTAGGCCCAAATATGGTGAAATGTCATGTAGTCGACGTTCACATGACACCACTAAGGGAATCACAACATACATACTATCAATATATCGAGCACATATCAAGTTCACATGATTACTTGTAAAATGATTTCTCCCGTGACCTCAAGAACAAAAGTAACTACTCACAAATGATAATCACGCTCAAGATCAGAGGGGTATTAAATAGCATATTGGATATGAACATATAATCCTCCACCAAATAAACCATATAGTAATAAACTACATGATGTAATTAACACTACTATGCACCCACAAGCACCAATCTATAGTTCCAGTAACAAGATTCAACACAAGAGATGAACTAGGGTTTGAGATGAGATGGTGATGTAGATTGCCCTCCCCGAGATGGGAGAGTTGTTGGTGATGATGATGATGATGATTTCCCCCTCTAGGAGGGAAGTTCCCCCGGCAGAATCGCTCCGCCGGAGGGCAAGAGTGCTCCTGCCCAAGTTCCACCTCGAGACGGTGGCGCTCCGTCCCAAAAGTCCTCTCCTTATTTTTTATGTCAAAATGACTTATATACCAGAAGATGGACACCGGAGGTGGGCCTGAGTGAGCACAACCCACCAGGGCGCGCCTGGGCTCCCTGGCGCGCCCAGGTGGGTTGTGCCCACCTGGTGGGCCTCCTATGGTACTTATTTTCTCCAATATTCTTCATATATTCCATAAAAAATCTATGTGAAGTTTCAGCTTGTTTGGCATTGTGCAGAATAGGTTGCCTGACGTAGCTTTTCCAGGTGCAGATTTCCAGCTGCTGGAATTCTCCCTCTTTGTGTATGCCTTGCATATTATGAGAGAAAAGGCATTAGAATTAATCCAAAAAGCATTATTATGGATAAGAACATCATAAATAATAGTAGGAAAACATGATGCAAAATGGACGTATCAACTCCCCCAAGCTTAGACCTCGCTTGTCCTCAAGCGAAAATGGAAATCGAAAAACATTCCACATGCTTAGAGAGAGAGGTGTCAATAAAAACAAAATACGGACATAGAAGCATCATGTTCATTATTATAACAACAACAAAATTAAACATAAGACTTTTATCATAGACTTCTCATGAATAAGTGATAATTCATCACACTATTGAAGTATAAAGCAAAAACTCTATTAGAAACCAACAAACTATGTTCTCAATCAACTTTGCAACTACAATTCGACATCTTTCCAGGAAGGGTCACGTGTCGGAGCCTTTAGGCAAGTCCACATACTCAACCATCATATAGTCTTCCATGATTGCTAACACTCACCGCGTACACATGAGCAAAATGTTTCAACCAAACACATAGAAAGATAGGGGCTTGTAGTTTCGCCTCCCAAAGTATTCACCTCGAGGGTGATGTCAACAATAATAACTCATGCTATCTATATTCAACTAGACATATGTGCCTAGATCTTTCCTCACCACATGATGCTTGCCAAAGTAGAAAAATAAAAAGGAATGGAGGGAAAACTTTGACTCTTTGCATAAAAGTAAATACATAAAAGTAAAAGATAGGCCCTTCGCAGCGGGAAGCAGAGGTTGCCATGCGCTTATTTGTTTGTATGCTCAACCCCTTAATGCAAAAGAACGTCACGTTGCATTGCCCCTTGTGATAGCGACCTTTATTATGCAGTCTGTCGCTTTTATATTTCACCATCACAAGTTCGTGCAACACTCAATTTTCTCTTACACTAAATGATCTAACACTTTTAGAAGCAATTTTTATTGCCTTTTTGCACCGATGACAACTTACTTGAGGGATCTTTCTCAATCCCTAGGTAGTTATGGTGGACTCTTGAAAATAAGATTTTGTTTTAAGGGTTTTTGGATGCACAAGTAGTATCTCTACTTAGTGCGGAATTTTTGGCTAGCAAATGTAGGGGCAAGCACCACATGTTAAAGGATCTATGACAATATGACTTCTATGTGAATATAAACAGACATGAACCATTAGGTTGTATTCCTTGTCCAACGTCAACAATTTTGGCATATAATATTTTGATGAGGGCTCTCAATCACAAAAGATTTCTAGGATAGTATATTTATATGAGAATATTCTATTCCTTATTAATTCTTTCATGAGTTGCATCATTGACTAATGCTATATTTGTCAATCTCTAATAAAATTTTCTACTTATACTTTTCCTTTTGTGGTGTCATCACCTACCATAATATTAGCATATGATCTTCTTCATTTATTTCCTTTCCTTTTATTTATTTCCTTTCTTTTTATTTATTTCATGAAAATAAAGAAAGCAAAAACTCAAACTAAACTTAATTATATATCTCGCACATGATTACAAGGATAGATCATTAAGAAAAATCTTGAAAAGAAAGGATTGAACTAAAATTTTATTCATCCAAAGCAAAAGATCGAACTAAAATAAGTAAAGGCAAAAGATAGTGGGGATGATACGATACCGGGGCACCTCCCCCAACCTTGGTGAAAGCCAAGGGGAGTGCGCATACTTGATCTCAATTCTCTTTTGGTGATGAAGAAGAAGGTGGTGGTGATGAAGAAGGGATCTTGTCCTCGGGTTTCCATGGCAGAGGTCCACCATCATAAGAGGAAGAGTAAGTTTCACGGGTCCTGCAACAGGCAGCCAAACTCATACCTTTAAACCTTGCCTCATATTCAAAGACTTGGTTTTGTAGATCGTCAATTAGGATTTGGAGGAACTTGATTTGCTTGTTGAGGATGAAGACGATCTCCTTCATGGGCTTGCCATCCACCTTGAGATCACGGGAAAGGTTCGTGATCATGAGGTGATTGGCATTGAGTCCATGCTCCACCATTCCCTTGCAACGAAATACATATTGTTCCATAGCTTCAAGCTTGGTGTCGGAGTAATGGGCCACGAGTAGGCTAACCCGAGCCCCAGAACCTTTCAAGACATCGGGGCAGGCTGCGCCCCTCAAGACCCCAGGACACAGGGCCGCCTTTTTAGAAGTCGGCGGCAAGGCAACAGACTAGCCACTCGCGGTCGAGTCCCAGGAACTACTTTAGGATAAGCCGACTCCTGACTGACGACTTCCCAAGAAGCCGACCTTGGGGAGTCAGACCGTGACTCCAACGAACCCCATGTCCTCATCAAGAGGGACAGGACAGGGGAGTGGCTACAGTGAATCCTGCTCCCACCCCTTTCCAGGGGCAGGCATGGCCACAGTACGCTGTACCCGTGGAGATCTCCGTACGGCGTGACACTGTTGCCATGCCGGCCCTGACATCACCACCAGTGGACCGAATCTTGCGCCCACGACGGCTTATCTGTACGACCCTGGAGCGGCGGGTCCCACCAGCCAGCGGGACCCCAGAAGCCGGCAAGTGCGCCACCAGTCGGACCCGTTGGGAGTCGGCCCCCCAGAGTCAGCCAGCCCCTCCCCCGGGGCCCATGCGCCATTAACCTGATGTGACGGAGGGTGGCAATAGTGATCGCCCGCTAGGCGGCGGGGCTGTTGCCACCACTCCATGACCAAGCCCGCGTCATTAGAAGCACGGCTATAGTAATCAGCAGCCGGCAAGACCCTCCCGCGGCGGACGCGGCCTGTCGGCTCCGTACCGAGCCAGTCGGCGGGGCCCACCAGTCGGCGGGCCCCAGCAGTCGGCGGAGAAGACGGAGGCCGGAGGCACTGACGGCTGGGCCCGCGTCCAGCCGGATTACCATTGTACCCCTCGGGGGTAGGCCTATATAAACCCCTCAAGGCACCCATGCAAAGGGTTGGAATCCATTAGCACTAGACAAGATCATATAGGAAGGAGAGAGCTAGCCTTGCCTTCTCCTACCTCTAGGAAACAACTCAAGGAGCAACCGTGTAAACACTTTGCCATAGTGATCATGCGGAGACCCCGTAGAGCAGCAGTAGGGGTATTATCTCCCCGGAGAGCCCTGAAGCTGGGTAAGATTCACCGGCGTGCATGTCTTCGCCTCATCCCGTTTCCAGGCACCGACGACGTTCTACTCGTCCCCACCATGATAAGCCACCTTGTGGCATATGTCGCACCCAACCCCCGACATTTGGCGCCCACCGTGGGCCCTGGTGCACCGTTGTCCGGAGACCTGCCCTTGACGGGAACCCTTTTCCTCCCCAGCGAGCGCAGCCAGCCAGGCACGCCAGACGGAGTTAGTGCTGACGCGCTGCACGGCGTTGAGATCGCCTGCGCAGCCAGCTACCTCGCCGAACTTGTCGGCGAGGTTCGCCTCTCCGACAAACCTGCATCCAACACAGGCACGGGCGGCTCCGAGAGCCTCCTCGCGGGCTTCCTCGATCATCTCCATGTTGCCGGTGTGCTTGCCGTGGACTTGGAGTCTATAGGTTCCACCGACCCGATGCTGGTCGACTCCGACACCGCGTCGCTCGACGCGTTCCCCACTAATGTGGTGGTCTACGACGAGCCTCTCCCTCGTGCGGAGAGTGGCAGAAGCACCGTCACCGAGGTGCTCGTCATCAGTCATGACGAACCTCCCGGCGGAGGAGCGCGTGACCCACTTGGCGTGGCGCTACAAGACCTGACTGTGCCCATTCCGGAAGATGCTGACGCAGAGACGTTGGAGGCGCGCCGCCTTCAGCTCGTCGAAGGTGCGAAGAAGCTGGCTAGCATGAGACGCTTGTCAAAAGCCTACCAGCAAGAGATGGTTCGCGCTGTTGTTGGCTCACTAGGCCCAGCTGGGCCCAGCCGCCTTGGCACGGTCCAGCAGCGCGGCGTAGCCATCGCCAACCTATTCGGGGCAAGTCACCATGTGTACGCTACACCTGTGGAGAACATTCGAGCCGCCCAGGCGGTGGCGGACGAGCTGGACAATTTCGAGGGCGAAGAACGCCGCCTGATGATGGAGCGAGTCCAGCGGCTCCTCGACGCGGCTGCCGCGCAGAACGATGCCAGCAACCGCACGGAGGCGCCGCAGCGGCAAAACGACGGCCTTCGCCGAGATCAAGGCGCGACGTCTCAGACGCCGACTGGCGGCGCCCGAGGAAGAAAAGACAAGGATCTGACTGTCAGCCACAGTCGGACTCACACTACCATAGAGCGCGATCGAGACGGCCGCCCGAGAGCAGTAGAATGACAGGACGACTGTCCACCTCCTCCTCCTCACAAGGAAAGGTGAGTCTCCCCGCCACCTGTTGATCATCCGACTCTCGGTGACCGCCTTGGCCACCGAGAGGGAGTCGGGGAAAACGACGCCCGCCACCGGATCGACCGACTTCACCGATCCCTGGCGCTGGAAGAAGAAGACGAGTTGGGTCCGCCTTATTTCGGGCCCCGCATTCGAGACGAGCCCTTTCCCAAAGGGTTCACGCTCCCAAGAGACACGCCCAAGTACACCGGCTCCGTGAAGCCGGAAGACTGGCTGGTCGACTATTCCACGGCTGTCAGCATAGCGAACGACAACAAGCGTGTCGCCGTAAAATACGTCCCGCTCATGCTCCAGGGCACGGCTCGGACATGGCTGAACAGCCTGAAGCCCCGCAGCATCAACAGCTGGGTCGACTTCCCCGAAGCATTCGTCCGCAACTTCACCAGCACGTACAAGCGTCCTCCCAAGCCTCATCAGCTTTCCTTGCGATTACCTCACGCGTTGGGCCGAGCTTCGGATCTCCTGCGAGGGCGTGCACGAGGTGTAGGCTATCGAGTACTTCACCGCCAGGTGCAGAGAAGGCACCCTCCTCAAGCACAAGCTCCTTTGCGACAAGCCAGAAACCCTCGATGAGCTGCTGATCATAGCATACAAGTATGCCACGGCCGACTCCTCCATGAAGGCGGAGATTCAAGTTAGCGCAACTGGCAAAGTGGCCCCTCAGGCTCCAAGAACTCCGGCGGGAGATGCTAGTCGGCGGCAACAGCAGAGCGACCACAAGCGCAAGGCCCCGCAGCCGGCTTCCAGCAGCCGGCAGGTCGCGACAGTTGAAGCCCAGTAGCCGGATGGGCAGCTTCCACCCAAGCGACAGAAAGGTGGCAAGCCCAACTAGTTGCCGGCCTTCTCCTACGAGCAGACTCTGGATGTTCCTTGCAAGTTCCATAGCGGCGCGAAGCCGTCGAATCACACCACCCGGAAGTGCCACTTGCTCACCAGGATCGCCAAGGGAGATGGCCTCCTACCTCCCTCGCCTGCTGGGCAGCCGCCTCCGCCTCTGCCCCAGCAGCCGGCTGTCAGGCCAGTCGATGCAGTACAGGACGAATACCCCGAAGAGCACGGAGCCTACGTGGTATTTACCAGCATGGCTGATGATCGACGCAGCAGGTGGCTGCAGCGACAAGAGGTGAATGCAGTAGCATCAGAGACGCTAGAGTTCATGCACTGGTCCGAGAAGCCTATCAGCTGGAGCAGGGTTGATCACCCAGAGGTGATGCCGAGTCCGGGCTCCTATGCCTTGGTCTTGGATGCCACCTTTGCCATGGATAGACGAGCCGCTCGTTTCTCGCGTTCTGATAGACGGAGGCAACAACATCAACATCCTGTACAAAGACACCATGGAGAATTTAGGAATCAAGCAAAGACAGCTTCAGAACAGCCGGAATGTGTTCCACGGCACTGTTCCTGGGCTTTCCTGCTCACCAATCAGCAAGATCCTGATGGACGTCCTCTTTGGAGACAAAGATCACTTCCGCCGAGAGTCAGTTTGGTTTGAGGTGGTGGACCTCGAGAGCCCATACCATGCACTACTTGGCCGACTCGCCCTGGCCAAGTTCATGGCGGTCCCCCACTACGCCTACCTCAAAATGAATATGCCCAGTTCCAGGGGAATTCTGACCGTATCCGGCGACTACCGGAAGTCATCTGCCTGTGCGGCTGAGAGCAGCCGGCTAGCCGAGTACCTGGTGATCGCAGCCGAGAAGCGGCTCCTTGAACGGGTTGTGGCGATGGCCGGCAAGCAGCCAGAGGTGTCGCCTAACCCAAAGGAGTCAGAGGCTGAGGGTTCGTTCAAGCTGGCCAAGGAGACAAAGAAGATACCCTTGTATCCGGAGCACCCAGAGAGGTACGCTGTCGTAGGCGCAAACCTCGATATCAAATAGGAAGGCGAGCTCGTCGATTTCCTCCGTGAGAATCGGGACATCTTCGCATGGTCCCCCAAAGACATGCCAGGTGTACGGACGGAATTCGCCGAGCACAAGTTACATGTCTGATCTGATGCAAAGCCGGTCAGGCAACCCCTGCGCCGCCTATCAGAAGAGAAGAGAAGAGTTGTCGGAGAAGTGATAGCCTGACTCCTAGCAGCTGGCTTCATTATGGAAGTATTCTTTCCAGAGTGGCTAGCCAATCCGGTCGTGGTACTGAAGAAGAACAAGCAGTGGCGAATGTGTATTGACTACACGAGCCTCAACAAGGCCTGTCCCAAGGACCCATTTGCTCTACCAAGAATTGATCAGGTGATAGACACCACCGCCGGATGCGAGCTGTTGAGCTTTTTGGATGCATATTCAGGATATCACCAGATCAAGCTGAACCCAGCTGACAGACTGAAGACCGCCTTCATCACGCCGTTTGGAGCCTTCTGCTACCTCACCATGACGTTCGGCTTGAGGAATGCCGGCGGCACCTTTCAGCGTTGCATGCAGAAGTGCCTCCTCAAGCAACTCGGGAGAAACGCCCACGTCTACATGGACGATGTGGTGGTGAAGACGGAAAAGCGTGGAACACTGCTGGAAGACCTCAAGGAGACCTTTGAGAACCTGCGCCAATTCCAGATCAAGCTCAACCCCGAGAAGTGCGTCTTCGGAGTACCAGCCGACCAACTCCTTGGCTTCCTGGTCTCTGAACGCGGCATAGAATGCAACCCTTTAAAGATCAAGGCCATTGAGAGGATGGAGGTACCCAGCCGACTGCTGGACATGCAAAAGTTCACCGGCTGCTTGGCGTCCATCAGCCGATTCATCAGTCGGCTGGGCAAGAAAGCTCTCCCCTTATACCAACTCATGAAGAAGACCACTTTTTTCGAGTGGAACCACAAGGTGGACAACGCTTTTCTCCAGTTGAAGAAGATGCTGACTACTCCACCAGTTCTGGCGGCTCCGACTCCTAAGGAACCTATGCTCCTGTACATCGCCGCCACCAGCCGGGTAGTCAGCACGGTCATTGTAGTGGAACGCAAGGAGGAAGGCAAGGCACTACCTATCCAGAGACTGGTATATTACCTGAGCGAAGTACTGTCGGCCTCCAAGCAGAACTACCCCCACTACCAGAAGATGTGCTATGGCGTGCACTTTACTGCTGAGAAATTGAAGCCCTACTTTCAAGAGCATCCAATCACTATGGTCTGCATGGCCCCACTTGCCGAGATCATCTGAAGCCGAGATGCTTCTGGCCGAGTGGCCAAGTGGGCCATAGAGCTGGCTCCCTACACCATCCACTACCAGCCCCGCACCACCATCAAGTCACAAGCACTGGCCGACTTTCTCGTCGACTGGGCTGAGACCCAGTACCTACCTCCAGCGCCCGACTCCACCCATTGGTGGATGCATTTCGATGGCTCCAAGATGCGCACCGGCTTGGGAGCCGGCGTTGTCCTCACTTCTCCTAAAGGCGACAAGCTCAAATACGCACTGCAAATCCATTTTGCCGCCTCCAACAACGTCGCTGAGTACGAGGCGCTCATTCACGGGCTCCGGCTTGCCAAAGAACTCGGCATTCGCCGGATCCTGTGTTATGGCGACTCGGACTTAGTGGTCCAGCAGTCGTCTGGCGACTGGGACACCAAAGATGCAAACATGGCGAGTTACCGTTTCCTCATGCAGCAACTCAGTGGGTATTTCTAGGGGTGCGAGTTCCTCCATGTGCCAAGAAACGACAATGACCAAGCAGACGCCTTGGCACGAATCGGTTCTACCCGCCAAGCAATACCATCCGGCGTCGCCCTTCAACGCCTCCTCAAGCCGTCTGTCAAGCCTTCACTAGAATCAGACTCCATCTTCGTGCCGGCTCCTCCCGAAGAAGTCGGATCCGACTCTAGGGCCCAGGCAGACGGTACGGGGATTTCGGCAGATGGCTCCAAAGCCGCCACAGTCGAGGCCGGCCCAGGGACTGCAGAGCCCAGCCTGGGGACTGCGGTAGCGGGCTCGAAGACTCCACAACTCGGCCCAAGAGCCGCGCCAGTCGGCCCGGGGACTTCATTAACCCGGCAAGCGGTTGTTTACTCCACCCCGCCGCCTCCCAGCCCAGCCGCCCTCGTCCAAGTCGCAGTTCTGGCAGTCGAAGAAATAGCAGCACCCTCATGGGCCCAGCCCATCCTCAAATTTCTGGTGAGCAAAGAGCTGCCAACTGATGAGACCTTAGCTCGACAAGTACAATGTCGAGCGGCAGCCTACACCATAGTCAACAGAGAGCTGATCAGGCGCAGCGTCACTGGTGTCTACCAGCGTTGCGTAGAGCGAGGCCAAGCAATTCTCAAAGACATCCACCAAGGCGAGTGCGGCCACCATGCGGCTTCAAGAGCACTCGTCGCCAAAGCTTTCCGACTGGTTTCTTTTGGCCAACGGCCTTATAAGAGGCCAAGGAATTGGTCCAAAAATGTAAAGGGTGCCAGGAGTAAGATAGAATGGGGTTCGCATGAAAAATGGCTAAGGACTCAAAGCATAAAACATAGCTTAAGCCGGCTTCCAGCCTTTTTTCGCAAATCGACTCTTGAATAATCGGCTTGCCGCCTTCTATTCAACTTGCTCAAAAACTTTAAAACGGCTAAGTACTTGCCTTCCCAAAGCAGCCAAGCATTTGATCCAACGGCTGTCCGAAGAGCGGCTGTTCGACTGGCAAGACAGGCAACTAAGGGAAAGCGGCAAAGGAAAAAGCCAATAGAGCAATGAGCAAGAGAAGATAGAATTCGGATAAATATTTACATAACATAGGTCCTTGGCCAAATCTTCGAGCAGAAGTTCAAAATACACCCCGCGGGTGGAATTGTGCAAATTAACAAGTTCTTCAAAGACTACTAAAGCAGATAAAATAAAGATAAGGAAGCAGCCTAAGATGCGGCAGACGGATTCGGAGGGTCGGAGGAGACGGCAGCGTCAGGCGTTGGGGCAGTCGGCTGGGCAGTCTCGGCTTGATCGCCTCCGGCGGCAGTCGGCTCGGTCGCACGCGGCTCGTTGCTGGAGGCACGGTCGAGCTGAGGCTGGCCGTACGCTCCGTCTACTGGTGCTTCCGTCTCGCCTCCGTCCTCCGCTTCGCCTTCCTCCTCGACGCTGGAGCCGATCACCTCCGCCGAGTCCTCTCCGTAGTCTGGGTTCATGCCAAACCACTCCGGCGGTACCTCCTCACCGTCCTCAGACTGCTCGGGGACGAAGATGCTGGTGTCGGTGTACTCGGTGATCGCCGCGGCACGCTTGATGAGGGCGTCTTCCGCGGCTGCCAGCTCCGGCTGGGCCTCTGACCGGAGTGTGGCCAGTCGGTCTAGGTCCAGCCCCGGATACCACGCCTTGACGAACTCCAAGGCCCGACGCGCTCCAGCTCGGGCCGAGGAACCTTTCCAGGCCTCAAGACGACCAGCCGCGACCTCCAGCCAGTCGGCAGTCCAACTGGGGGTGCGCGGAGCCTGCATGTCCGGCCACAGGGTGGCAATCGCCTGGGCGCCGACACGTTGAAGCCGGCACAACATCCGGTGAGTCGGCCGAAGGTGAGCCTCGATGCTCAGGATATGCTCATCAAGGGTTCGGGGGGTGTCAGCGGCGATCTCTGCGCCTTCCGCCCTCCGACCATCACGGTCAGCCTCGATGGCTTGGATGGCGGCCTGCGAGTGCCCAGGAAAGAAGTCTGCCAATATGGAAAAACGAAGAAGCAAGTCAAAAAATCAGGAGTCGGCACGACTTATAATCGGCAGCTCAAAAAAAGAAAGTAAAGAAACTCACCATCAACAATGTCTTCAATCTCATGGAAGCCGGAGCCAGCATTGCCTCTTTGTTAGTCCAGGAGGAGCGCTCGCTCGCGAACTCGGCCAGGAGGGCGGCTTTTGCCTCTTCCGCCTCCTTCCGCGTCTTCGTAAGCAGCTCCCTCTACTCTGCCAATTGTGTGGCTGGCACATCGCGCTCTGTGGCGAGCTTGCTGCACTCCTCCCCCTTGGCGCGCAACGCGGAGTTGGCTTCGCTCAGCTACTATTGAAGAGCAGCATTGGCTTCTGAAGAGAAGGAAGAAAGAAGGTGTTAAGTCATTAATAAAGAAGGTCGCCGGGGAGATCCGGCCCGACTGCTCAGCAGTCGGCCCGAATCTCGGGAACTACAGCCCGCGGGTGCGCTAGCGCGCCCCCGCGAAAGAAGAAAAAGGACTCACCCCGGCTCTCCGACAAGTCGGCGGTCCGCTTGCCCATCTCTTCAACGTTGCGGTTGAAGGCAGTGACACGGAGGTTGTGGTAGTCCTGCGACAAGTATTTCAGACAAAAATTAGTACGCGGAACTCACCAATTGGAAGTTCTGGGCCGCCTGCTCAGCAGCCGGCCCGAAACTCGGGGACTACACCCAGTGGGTCCACTGGCGCCCCCCCACAGAAAGGAACAAGAAAACAAGGACCAACAAGAAAGCATACCCGGACGGCTGGCCGCGATGCCAGGTACGCCTTGGTGCAGTTCTGGATGGCGTCGCCCTCAGCTCGCAGCTTCATTTGGACGTCCAGAAGCGCCTGGTTCAGCGGCCCTGTGCCGCCTCCTCGCACCCACCCAATGGGCGCGGCGCTCTTCGCTTCTGTGTTTGGGATCGTGGAGCTGGCGGTGCCGGTCTCCAGGGGCGTGGCGCCAAAGTCGCCTTCTCAAGACGGCGGCGTGTTGGCGAGCCGACTAGAAGGAGTAGCCTCGCCATGGCCTCGTCTTCAGTCGGCGGCACCGGCGGGTCCGCCGGCTATTTGCCCTGCGCGCTCCCAGATGGCGGTGAAGGTGGCGGCGGAACGATCACGTCCGGCGTGGAGGAGTCGCCGCCTTCCCTTCCATGATGGGGTTCTCGCCGCCGGCTTCCCCAGTCTGCCCCGTGAACTCCGGAGGCGGCAGCGCAGAGTTCAGCGGGGTGACGAACACCGCCGATTGGCGCTGCGCGGCCTCCTCAGCCTGCCGCTTCGTCGCAACAGCGGTTTCGGCCTCCGCCAGTTTCTTCTTGGCGGAGGCCTCCGCCTTATCGGCCTCCACCTTCTCTAGGCGGGCGGCCTCTTCCTCGTTGCGGTTCTCCTGTGCATTCCGCTCCATCGCCTCCCGGAGGTCGGCGGCGGGGTCAATCCGCCGACTGGTGGCGGACGCCTCCGCTGACCCCATGACGGAGGCGGCGACAACCCTCTCAAGAGTGAGGGGAGCCCTGAAGTGAGGGAAGCAAGTAAAAGACTCAGACAAAGCCACAAAGAAAGAATAAAGCGTTAAGACGGAATACTCAAGCGGAGACCAGTGGCGGATTCTTTACTTCCTTGCGGAAGCGGATGGCCTTTGCGGCCGCCTCGTCCCGCTTGGTCGCCGCAGCCGAACTCTTGGGCTTCTTCGGCCGACTGCCGAACAAGGTCGGCATGGCCCTACGCTT
Source organism: Triticum dicoccoides (assembly GCF_002162155.2). Lineage (NCBI taxonomy): Eukaryota > Viridiplantae > Streptophyta > Magnoliopsida > Poales > Poaceae > Triticum > Triticum dicoccoides. Next base: position 624,666,050 of record NC_041382.1, read on the forward strand.
CTTCCCGCCGCCTGGAGCACCCGGCGCGGCAGGAGAGCCCGTGCCGGGATGGCTGGCTCCTAGCCGGTGGTGGGGGGTGACCTCCTCATCATCATCAGGCCAGTCCTCTGGACTGGCCCCGAGCCGCGGGCCGCCTCCTCCCTCGGCGTCGTCTTCCAAAGATGCCGCCCCCAGATCGGGGTCGTCGACGTCGCTCTCCGCCCGGTCGGCAAGGAACTTGCGGGCCGGCCCCGTGGTGCTGGCTGGTGGATGGAGGAGGGGATTCTGACCAAAGCCGACTGGTCAGGTCGCACAAAACAAACTCGGCAAGAAAGAAGACAATTCAAAGAAAGAAAGAAAAGGCAACTCACTGTGGGTGGGGGGTTGGTGCGGGAGTACGGCTCCTTGCCGAACCGCGAGTCCTCCAGGAGCTTGCTGCCCTAGAGGTAGTTCACCATGTAGGGCACCTCCTCGTGAGGCATGTTCTTGGTGCACATCCGACTTGGGTTACGGCGCCCGCTCATTTGGCATATCATGCGGGGGCGGCCTTGGAGCGGGAGAACTCGGCACGCCACGAAGGCGGCCAACAGGTCCGGACCAGTCAGGCCCTCTGACTGCGTCAGCACTCGGAGTCGTGCGACGGTGCCGGCTCCCGCAAGCGTCAGCGACTTGGCCCGGAACAACCAGTTGGGCAGTCTCCCAGCCGGCGGGCCGGCTTCGAAAGCCGGCAGGTTGACCCAATCGCCCCTCGCGAAGACGCTCTTCACGTAGAAGTACGATCGCTGCCACATCTTCACCGACTTTATCAGCTTGATGGTGGGGAAGGGGTTGTCGGCCCCCGACCTCCGCACGGCGATGAACGCGCCGCACTGAGCCGGCACGCCTGCAGCCTGGGTGCCGAGCTTGGAGTAGAAGAACTACCCCCAGAGCTCAAGGGTGGGGAGGACTCCGAGGAAGCCTTCACACAAGGCCACGAAGGCGGACAGCAGCACCACTGTGTTGGGCGTGAGGTGGTGCGGCTGGAGGCCATAGAACTACAGAAAGGAGAGGAAGAAGCTGCTCGCCGGCAGCCCTAATCCGCGCAGGCAGTGCAAGAGGAAGATAACCCGCTCGCCCTCCTCCGGCGCTGGAGAGATCTCCCCCCCTCGGCGCAAGGCGTACCCGCACGTAATCTTCGCCGGGGAGCCGACGAGTCTTGCGGAGGAACTCGATGTGGTCGTCATGAACTTCTGAGCCATCCCAGGTGCCGAAATGCACCGAGGGAGGCACGGCGGCAGAAGAAGAACTCATCGTGAGCGGATCGCCACGGCGTTCGGCAATGCTTGGGCGCGCGGTGGTGCGAGGAAGAAGAAGAAGAAGAAGGGCAAGGAGTAGCATGGAGGAGGGGCGGGTGTGCAATGCCGCGCACCATCCTTCCCCTACTTATAGCCTCATGGGCTGCGAAGCCAAAGGGGCGGCCGTGGGACTTACTGCGCCCACGACCCCACGACCCCCATGTTTCCACGACAAAGGTTACTGCATGCAGTAACTTCACGGGAATCCCAACCGTCCACCCGGTCCACAGCGGATCCGCTCGGGCGCCGAGGCACGGTAATGGCGGGCCCCACCTACGGGCCTGTCCCGTCACGCGCGTAGGCTGGCAGACTGGCTCGGCCGCGTGTTGCCACGTGACGGGCCCGTAACGGGCGGCGGCCTGGAAGCTTAGCCAGCATGCTACTTGGATCCCGCCGCGACATTCGAAATATTGTGTAAGTCAGAGTTGTGCGGGTCCGACTCCTTCTAGTCGGCCCGACAGAAGTCAAGCAAGATCCATGTCTCGGGCACTCGGAAAGAGAAACTGCTGAGGCTCGTCAGCCGATCGTCCGCGGCGCCTCATCAGCTTCGGGGACTACTGTCGGAGTAATGGGCCACGGGTAGGCTAACCCGAGCCCTAGAACCTTTCAAGACATCGGGGCAGGCTGCGCCCCTCAAGACCCCAGGACACAGAGCCACCTTTTGAGAAGTCGGGGGCAAGGCAACCGACTAGCCACTCGCGGCCGAGTCCCAGGAACGACTTCAGGATAAGTCGACTCCTGACTGACGACTTCCTGAGAAGCTGACCTTGGGGAGTCGGACCACGACTCCAACAAACCCCATGTCCTCATCAAGAGGGACAGGACAGGGGAGTGGCTATAGTGAAGCCTGCTCCCACCCCTTTCCAGGGGCAGGCATGGCCACAGTACGCCATACCCGTGGAGATCTCCGTGCGGCGTGACACTGTTGCCATGCCGGCCCTGACATCAGCACCAGTGGACCGAATTATGCACCCACGATGGCTTGTCTATATGACCCCGGGGCGGCGGGTCCCACTAGCCAGCGGGACCCCATAAGACGGCAAGTGCGCCACCAGTCGGACCCGTTGGGAGTCGGCCCCCGAGAGTCGGCCAGCCCCTCCCCCAGGGCCCATGCGCCATTAACCAGATGTGACGGAGGGTGGCAATAGTGATCGCCCGCCAGGCGGCGGGGCTGTTGCCACGACTCCATGACCAAGCCCGCGTCATTAGAAGGACGGCTACAGTAATCAGCAGCCGGCAAGACCCGTCCGCGGCGGACGTGGCCTGTCGGCTCCGTACTGAGCCAGTCGGCGGGGCCCACCAGTCGGCGGGCCCTAGCACTCGGCGGAGAAGACGGAGGCCGGAGGCACTGACGGCTGGGCCCGCGTCCAGCCGGATTACCATTGTACCCCTGGGGGGGTAGGCCTATATAAATCCCCCAAGGCACCCATGCAAAGGGTTGGAATCCATTAGCACTAGACAAGATCATATAGGAAGGAGAGAGCTAGCCTTGCCTTCTCCTACCTCTAGGAAACAGCTCAAGGAGCAACCGTGTAAACACTTTGCCATAGTGATCATGCGGAGACCCTGTAGAGCAGCAGTAGGGGTATTATCTCCCCGGAGAGCCCTGAAGCTGGGTAAGATTCGCCGGCATGCATATCTTCGCCTCATCCCGTTTCCAAGCACCGGCGACGTCCTACTCGCCCCCACCATGATAAGCCACCTTGTGGCATATGTCGCACCCAACCCCCGACACTTGGCCTCCATGGTTTCCGTCCCCTTAGGACTGGGCACATCGCGGAGGTGAATCACCCCCTCAAGCATCCAGATGAATTGAGGGTGCTGCACCACCTCCCGCAAATATGGGTTGATGATGTTCTTGAAGAACTTGTCCTTAGAGGAGCTTGGAGCGGCCATGGTAGATGGAATCTGACAGAAAATAGCAAGGAAAGAAAACAGAAGATTTCTCCGTGATACGGTGGTCAATAGGTTCGGGGGGTATATAAAGATTTTTTATCTTGGGAAACAAGCAAGCTGTAGAAAAACGTAGTCCGGAAGGTACCCCAGGTGGGCACAACCCACCTGGGTGCGCTTGGCAAGCCAGGCGTGCCCTGGTGTCTTGTGCCCACCAGGGTACTCTTCCTGGAACATTCTTATTTTCCTATTTTTCTAAATATTCCAAAACTGACAAAAAATATTTTTGCGGATTTTTCGGAGTCCGTTTACTTACGTATCACACACCTCCTTATTTTCACGATTCTGGAGTGTTCTGGAAGGACTCTTTTATATGTTCTTCTGGTGTCAATGTTTGGATAATATTACTTTCAACATTAATGGGCGTACCTAAGATATAATGTATTGTTCGTTGCCCATTAACAACCTTTGGGTTAGTACCTTCGGCATTATTTATTTTGATGGCTCCAGAACAATAAACCTCCTCAATGACATAGGGGCCATCCCATTTTGAGAGGAATTTTCCTGCAAATAATCTGGAATGAGAGTTGTACAAAATAACATATTCTCCTAATTTAAACTCACGCTTTTGGATTCTCTTGTCATGCCATCTTTTGACTTTTTCTTTAAACAACTTGGCATTTTCATAAGCTTGGGTTCTCCATTCATCTAATGAGCTAATATCAAATAACCTCTTTTCACTGGCAAGTTTGAAATCATAGTTTTCTTTGATTGCCCAATATGCTTTATGTTCTAATTCAAGAGGCAAATGACAAGCTTTTCCAAAAACCATTTTATAAGGAGACATTGCCATGGGATTTTTATATGCTATTGTATAAGCCCAAAGAGCATCATCGACGAATTCTTCCTAGACCTATTGACAGTCTTTTGCAAAATTAATTTTATTTCTCTATTGCTAAGTTCAACTTGACCACTAGACCGAGGATGATAAGGTGATGCAATTCTATGGTTGACATCATACTTGGCAAGCATTTTATGGAAAGCACCATGTAAAGTGTGAACCACCATCAGTCATTAAATATCTAGGGACTCCAAACCTTGGGAAAATAACTTCCTTAAGCATTTTAATATAGGTGTTGTGATCAGCACTACTGGTTGCAATAGCTTCTACCCATTTAGTAACATAATCAACAGAAACCAAAATATGTGTATACCCATTAGAGGAAGGAAAAGGTCCCATGTAATCAAATCCCCAAACAAAAAATGGTTCAACAGCAAGTGAATAATTCATAGGATTTCTTGACACTTACCGATATTACCTATTCTTTGGCATTCATCACAAGATAAGACGAACTTAAGGGAATCCTTGAAGAGCGTAGGCCAATAAAATCTAGATTGCAATACCTTGTGAGCAGTTCTATATCCAGCATGATGCCCTCCATAAGCTTCAGAGTGACATTTCTGAAGGATTTGTCCCTGTTCATGCTCAGGTACACAACGTCTAATAATACCATCTACTCCTTCTTTATAAAGATGTGGGTCATCCCAAAAGTAGTGTCTTAAATCATAGAAGATTTTTTTCTTTTGTTGATATGAAAAACTAGGTGCTAAATATTTAGCAACAATGTAATTAGCATAGTTAGCATACCAAGGAGTGTTGTGAGCAACATTTATTGCAGCTAACTGCTCATCAAGCAAACTATCATCAATAGGTGGTGGGTCATCAGGCACATTTTCAAGCCTAGGCAAGTTATCAGCTACGGGGTTCTCAACTCCTTTTCTATTAGTGATATATAAATCAAATTCTTGTAGCAAGAGAACCCATCGAATAAGTCTAGGTTTAGTATATTTCTTTTCCATAAAATATTTAATAGCAGCATGATCGGTGTGAACAATTACTTTTGAATCAATAATGTAAGGTCTAAATTTATCACAAGCAAACACCACTGCTAAGAATTCTTTTTTCAGTAGTAGCATAATTTCATTGAGCATTGTCAAGAGTTTTACTAGCATAATGAATAGCATTCAGTTTCTTATCAACCCTTTGTCCTAGAACAGCACCAATAGCATAATCACTAGCATCACACATAATTTCAAAAGGCAAGTTCCAATCAGGTGGTTGAACAATAGGTGCATAAATGAAGGCTTTCTTGAGTGTTTCAAAAGCTTCTAAACAATCATCATAAAAAACAAAAGGAATATCCTTTTGCAAAAGATTCGTAAGAGGCCTAGAAATTTTAGAAAAGTCTTTGATAAATCTCCTATAGAAACCAGCATGACCTAGGAAACTACGAATACCTTTGATATCTTTAGGACATGGCATTTTCTCAATTGCATCAACCTTAGCTCTATCCACTTCAATACCTCTTTTAGAAATTTTAGTACCCAAGACAATGCCTTCATTAACCATAAAGTGGCACTTCTCCCAATTCAAGACAAAATTTGTTTGTTCACATCAGTGCAAAACTCGGTCAAGATTGCTTAAACAATCATCAAAAGACTTCCCATAAACAGAGAAATCGTCCATGAAAACCTCAACAATCTTTTCACAAAAGTCAAAGTTTATAGCAGTCATACATCTTTGAAAGGTAGCGGGTGCATTGCATAAACCAAAAGGCATACGTCTGTAAGCATAAGTTCCAAAGGGAAAAGTAAAAGTGGTATTTTCTTGATCAGGTTGAGAAACAGGTATTTGTGAAAAACCAGAATATCCATCAAGGAATCAAAAATGTGTGTGCTTAGATAATCTTTCTAGCATTTGATCAATAAAAGGCAGAGGGAAATGATCTTTTCTAGTTGCTTTGTTTAATTTTCTAAAATCAATTACAATTCTATAACTTGTAACAATTCTTTGTGGAATAAGTTCATTCTTATCATTAGGAACAATAGTAATACCTCCGTTTTTAGGGACACAGTGAACAGGATTTACCCATCTACTATCAGCTATAGGATAGATTATACCTACTTCTAGAAGTTTTAAGATTTCCATTCTTACCACTTCCTTCATTTTTGGATTTAACCGACGTTGGTGATCAACAACGGGTTTAGCATCACGTTCCATATTAATCTTATGCTGACATCGAGTGGGACTAATGCCCTTTAAATCATCAAGAGTATATCCAATAGCAGCTCGGTGCTTCCTTAGAACTTTCAATAATCTTCCTTCTTCATGTTCTGAAAGGCTAGCACTAATAATAACATGATATATCTTCTTTTCATCAAGATAAGCATATTTCAAAGTGTTTGGCAATTGTTCAAATTCAAACACAGGATGACCTTTAGGTGGAGGAGGACCTCCTAGAGTTTTAATAGGCAAATTGTGTTTAAGCAGAGGACGTTGTTTGTCGGGGGTTTGGTGCGACATATGCCAAAGGATGGCTAATCATGATGGGGGCTAGTAGGACATCGCCGGTGCCAGGAAACGGGATGAGGTGAAGACATGCACGCCGGCGAATCTTACCCAGGTCGGGGCTCTCCTAGGAGAAAATACCCCTAGTCCTGCTCTGCGGGGTCTCCGCATGATCGCTAAGGCACTAGCAAGTTCAATGGTGCTCCTCGAGCTGTATGCTAAAGGTGGAAGATAGCAGGGCTGGCTCTCCTCTCCCTCTATGGGTGTCTAGGTCTAACAGGTTGGGAACCCTTTGCATGGGCGCCCTGGGGGGGTTATATAGGCCTACGCCCTAGAGGTACAATGGTAATCTTCCCGGGTGTAGGACCCGACTGTTAGTGTCTTCTGTCACTGGCTCCTCCGCCGGCCGCTGGGGCCCACCGCCTGGTGGGCCCTGCCGGCTGGTCTGGTACGGAGCTGACAGGCCGCCTCCACCGCTTGCAGGTCTGGCTGGCTGCTTGTTATTGTAGCCATAATGCTAATGATGAATGCTTGGTCGGAGGGCGTGGCTACAGTCCCAACGTCTGGTGGGAGATCACAGTAGCCACACCGTGTCTCCTCTAGGTGATGGCGCGTGGACTCCAAGGGAGAAGTGGGCCGCCTACTGGAGGCCAGCCTCCCTCGGGTCCGACTGGTCAGGTGCTGCCACTCTCTGGGCTCTCGCTGCCTGGTAGGGCCCGCCGCTTGGAAGCCGTACCGACAAGCCATCGTGGGAACAGGAGTCCACCTGACAGGGGTGACGTCAAGGGTGAGATGGCAACAGTGCCACGCTGTCTGGAGATCTCGGCCGGTACGGTACACTGTGGCCACGCCCCGCCCTGGATGCGGGGGTGATGGGCTATACTGTGGCCCCATCCTGCCTTGTCTTCTTTATGGGGGCGCGGACTTTGAGGGCGCCATGGGCCGCCTGCCAGGAGCCGGCCTCTCTGGAGGCCGCTTGCTGGGAGTCGGCTCGTCTTGGGGCCATCTGCTGGTACTTGGTTGTCCTTTGGCAGCCGGCCACTTTGAGCCAGCCGACCACCATAAGGCGGCGCTTCGTCCTTGACGCTCGTTGGGCACAGCCGGCCCATTGTCTTGAAATGCTCAGGGACTCGGATTAGAGGCTACCCGTGGCCCATTACTCCGACAGTAGTCCCCGAAGCTGGTGAGGTGTTGCGGTTGTCAAGCCGAACTGCCTCAGCAGTTTCCTTCTCCGAATGCTCTTGCCGAACGCTTCATCCGTCTTCTGGCATGCCGTCTGCTGGGAGTCAGACATGACCAGGCAGTTTGTCTGGTGATCTTGAAATGTGAGGGCGAAAAATTAGGTGGCGTGCCCTCAAAGCCTCTAGCCCGCTGGCCGCTGCGAGTACGCCACGCGACGCCAAGTAGCCGGGCCAGCCTGCCAGTCCACGCTGGCGATGGGACGCGACAGCAGGCTGGGCCTGCCACGACCGGGCTTCGGCGCCCGAGCGGATCCGCTGCTGCCGAGCCGGACCATTGCGATTCCGCGCGGAGTTACTGCACACAGTAACTCGCGCAATAACCATGGGAACATGGGGTCGTGGGTGCAGTTAATCCCACGCCCCGCCCCCTCGGCTTCGCAGCCCAGGGGTTATAAGTAGGGGAAAAGAGGGGGAGCGGCAGAGCACGCGCGCCCTCCTCCCCTTTGCCATTTTCATCTTCATCCTCTTTGCTGCCGCTGCCCTCCTACGCTTCGCCGGAGCGCTGCCGCAGCTCGTCACCGCCTGCCTCCTCCGCGCCAAGCTTCTTGCTTCGCCGCGTACCTTGCCTCTGCCACCGTGCCATTTCCCTGCTGAGTCTGGTCTCCATGATGCGCGAGAAGGGAGGAGACTGGGATGGCTCGGTCGTCATTGATGACCACCTTGCCTTTATTCGCGCCACACGGCGGCTGCCCGGTGCGAACTACGTCAAGGTGCGCGTTCTGCCAGAGGAGGAGATCTCGCTGGCGCCGCAGGGGGCGAGCGGGTCATCTTTCGCTCGCACTTCCTCCGTGGCTTCAGCTTGCCGGTAAGCGGGTTCCTCCGCTCCTTCCTCAACTTCTACCACCTCCAGCCACATCACCTGACGCCCAACACCGTGACGCTGCTGTCCGCCTTCGTCACGATGTGCAAGGGCTATCTCGGCATCCTCCCCACCATCGAGCTATGGGGAGCATTCTTCTACACCAAGCTGGGCACCTCTGCCAAAGAGAAGGCGGCCCAGTGCGGCGCCTTCATCGCGGTGCGTCGTCCGTCTGCGAAGAACGCCTTTCCCGCCATCAAGCTGTCACAGTTGGTCAAACTGTGGTAGAAATCATATTTTTATGCGGAGAATGTTGACCCCGCCGTCGACTTCCTCAACCTGTTGGCCTACGAAACCGGCCCTCCGGCTGAACCCCGAGCCAACTCGGGCTACAAGCCGAAGCCCTTGTCAGCAGACGCCATCGCCGCCATCAATCGGCTCCGGGTGCTGACAAACGTGGCAGGCCTCAAAGCGTCCGACCTGCTGGTCCCCTTCATCGAGCGACGGGTTCTCCCACTCCAAGGCCGGCCTCATCTGATCTGTCGGATGAGCGGGCACCGGGACCCGAGCCGGCTGTGCATGAAGGACATGCCGGCTGTTGAGATCGCCCGCATGGTGAACGAGATCTCCGACCTCAAGTTGTCGGAGGGGTCTTGGCGGTTTGGAATGCAGCCATACTCCCGAGCCAACCCGCCGCCTCCTGTAAGTTCTTCAACTCTTTTCTTTTTAGTATTTGTTGTGGTTTCGGTCTTGTCGTCTTGAATAGTCGATCATGTGAACACAGATCTTCATGTCTCCGATGACGGCCGCCATCGTAGTGAGCGATGTGGACGACCCCGATTTGGGGGCGGCCGCCTTGGAGGACGACGCCATAGGCGGCGGCGATGAAGAGGGCGCCTCCGAAGACGTGGGAGGCATCGAGACCTGGCCCGATGATGACGAGGATGAAGACGAGTCGCACCATGCGCGAGGCGCCGACAGGGCGGACGCAGGCCCTTCCGTCGAGCCGGCAGCTCAAGGCGGCATGCGCAAGCGCAAACAAGGCACCGCCTTGTTTGCCAGCGTGTCGAAGAAGCCCAAGAACCCGACCGCCGTGACCAAGCGGAAGGAGGCCACCGCGAAAGCGACCAAATTTCAGAAACCTCCGAAAGCGCCTCCCATGGTATCGGGGTAAGTGCGCTTTCCTTGTGTTTTTGTATTTTCTTGATTCTATCTGAGCTTTTGTGGTTTACTTTCTTGTCTTAGGGCTCCGCTCACTCTTGAGAAGTCGGCCGCCACCTCCGTCATTGGGTCGGGGGAGACTTCTGCCACCACCCGGCGAATCGATCCTGTAGCCGACCTCCGGGAGGTGCAGGAACAAAACGCGCGGGAGGTGCGCGAGGAGCGGGAAGCCTCCCGTAGGGGAGAGGGCTGAGGCGGAGAAGGCGGAGGCCGCCGCGCTGAAGAAGCTCGCGGAGAACGACGCTGCGGCGAAGAAGCGGGCCGAAGAAGCTGCGTACCACCAAGCGCCGTTGTTCGCCATCCCCCTGAACTCCGCGTCGCCGCCCCTAGAGTTCACAGCGCCGACTAGGGGAGCCGGCGACGAACATCCGGTCATGGGGAGGGGAGCTGGCAACGTCGCCATGTCGGAGGTAGCCGTGCCTTTTTTTCGACAGAAAGACTATAAGGAAACCCCCTACAGTATAATTGGTGCGATAAACCCAAATTGCAAGTACCATGCCTTGAACCGAGGTGGGTGGGAAGGCATCAGCCCCTTCCCACCACTAGGCTATGCCTTAGTCTGCAGAGGTAGCCGTGCCTTCGCCACCACCGGTTGACAGATCGCGGAACAAGTAGCCGGCAGCCCCGCCGGCACCGCCAGCCGGGAACGAGGTGGTGACGGGCCCGACTCCTGAGGTCCGCACACCATTGGGCCGCCGAGGCGTGAAGGCGACTTCGGCGCCACGACCGCTGGAAGCCGGTGCTGCGAGGTCATCAGCCCCGAAAGACGAAGCAACCAGCACCGCTCCCGCTGAATGGGTGTGTGGAGGCGGGACATGCGCTTTGAATCAGGCGATCCTGGACGTCCAGGCCAAACTCCGAGCTAAGGCCACCGCTCCCTCAGCTGTGCAACAGGGTGTTCCTGGATTCGCGAGCGGCCATTCGGGTATGTTTCTCACTTCTTCGTCTTTGATTCTTGTACTTCTCTGTGGGGGCGCGCCAGCGCACCCACTGCGTGTAGCCCCCGAGTTTCGGGCCGGCTGCTGAGCAGGCGGCCCGGAACTTCACTTGGCGGGCTCCGAGTGCAAACTTTTCTTCTATCTTCATTGCAGGACTATCATAATCTTCGTGCGGCCACCTTCAACTCCAATGTCCAGGATCTGGACCGACGGACCGTCGACTTGGCAGAAAGCCGGAGTAAGTCACTGTTTTCTTTATCCGTGGGGGCGCGATAGCGCACCCGTGGGCTATAGTCCCCGAGATTCGGGCCGACTGCCGAGCAGTCGGGCCGGATCTCCCCGACAACTATAGTTCTTGGTTGGTTATTGACATCTTTTTTTCTTTCTACGCTCTTGCAGAGGCCAATGCCGCCTTGCAGCGGCATCTGGGTGAAGCCAACACCGCGTTGCGTGCCAAGGAGGCAGAGTGCAATGAGCTGGCCCAGGAGCGCGACTGACTGGCCACGCAACTGGCAGAGCAGGTGGAGCTTCTCCAGACGTCCCGGAAGGAGGCGGAGGTGAAGGAGTCCAATCTCCTCACCGAGTTCGAGACCGAACGCTCCACCTGGACCGACAAGGAGGCGCTTCTGAAATCTGGCTTCGGCAGGATTGAAGACATGGTTGATGGTAAGTTTTCTTCTTTTTTTTTCTTTTTCTTTCGGTTGCCTGCTGGTGACCGAGCCGGCCTCCAGCTTCTGACTTCTGACTTCTGACTTCTTTGCTTTCTGTCTGTGCAGACTTCTTTCCTGGCCATTCTAACGCCGCCAATGAGTCCCTTGAGGCTTATCGTGAGGAACAGAGGGCGGAAGGCATGCAGAACGCTGCCGATGCCCCCGGACCCTTAGCGAGCAGCTTCTCAGCATCCAAGCCCGCCTTCGGCTAGCTCATCAAATGTTGCGCCGCCTTCAGCGTGTTGGTGCCCAGGCAATATCCACCCTTTGTCCAGACATTCCGACTCCGCGCACTCCCAGTGGGACTGCCGACTAGTTGGAGGTGGCGGCCGGCCGACTCGAGGCTTGGAAGGGCTCTTCGGCCCAGGCTAGAGCGCGCTGGGCCTTGGAGTTCGTCAAGGCGTGGTATCCTGGGCTAATCCTAGCCCAGTTGGCCACGTTTCATCAGGAGGTCCAAGAGGAGCTGGTGGCGGTGGAGCACGACCTCGTCAGACGGGCAGCGGCGATCACCGACTACACCGACACCAGCATCTTCGTTCCTGAGCTGGCTGAGGATGGAGTCGAGGCGCCACCGGAGTGGTTCAGACTGAACCCGGAGGACGACGAAGACTCGGCTGAGGTGATCGACTCCAGCGATGAGGGGGAAGACGAGGGGGAGACGAGGAGGACGAGGAAGGCGAAGAAGATGCGTCAGAGGTCGGAGCGGACTGCCAGCCCCAACTTGGTCGTGCCTCGAACAACGAGCCGCACTCGAGCGTGCCGACTGCGACTAGAGGCGACCAAGCGGAGACTGACCAGCCGTCCACTCCACCAACTGGCACCACTGATTCCGCCAGCCAGCCAGACCCCTCTGGAGCTCCCTAGGCCGCCAACTTATCTTTATTTTTCCTATTTTATCAGTCTCGACAAACTTTGTTAAATTTGCACAATTCCACCCGCGGGGTGTATTTCAAACTCTGTTGAATGCTGGCCAAGGGCCTTTTGTCATGTAAATATGCTTTCTCTGAAGTTATGCTTTTGCTAAGTTCTGACTTGTCTTGTTTTCTGCCCCTTGGCCTTTTTCCTTTGCCGCCCTCCCGTGGCTGCCGTCTTTCCAGGCAACAGTTGCTTTGCGAACTGTTGGCTAGTCAAGTACTTAGCTGCTTTTGGGTTGAAAGTACATAGCCGACTAGAGCGTTAACAAGTTATGTAGAAACCGGCCGACCGGCTGTTTCAGCATCCGGTCGATGAGGCGGGAAGCCGGCCTGAACTATGTGCATGCTTGGGGTCCTTAGCCATTTTTCATGCAGACGCCCTTTCCTGGCTGTAACTGCTGCCCACCGGACAGTCGCTCTGCGAGCTGCGGCCTCTGGCAGGAGAAGGCTTAGGTGCCAACACACTACTTGCCCGACTGCAGGAAGCACCACATCGTACAATGCGGCGAGCCCCCGGGTCGACTAGTCGAACCCGGTGCCAGGCGTAAATAATAAAATAACACATTCATGGGCATAATATTTATCATATATAGTAAAGAGGGTAGTCCCTGAGCTCTTCTCAGGGAACCCAGAGTCTTCGTATTTAATACAAAAGATAGCGTGGTACATACTGCATCAACTGTAAAATCTTCGAAGGAGGTTTGCATTCCACGGGCGCTCTGTCTCTTTGCCGGAGTCGTCTCTTTTGCATGCTCTGGGCTTTTGAGCATCGATCAAGTAGTAGGAGTTGTTGCCCAAAACTTTGCTAATGATGAATGGGCCTTCGGAAGGTGCCGAGAGCTTGTGATGGCCGACTGTTCGCTGGATCAGTCGGAGCACAAGGTGCTACCTCTTGAGCACTGCGTTGGATTTCCCCGAAGAGGAGAGGATGATGCAACAAAGTAGAGTAAGTATTTCCCTCAGTTTTTTAGAACCAAGGTATCAATCCAGTAGGAGGCCACACACAAGTCCCTCGCACCTACACAAAAACAATAGCTCAACGCAACCAACGCGCTTAGGGGTTATCAGTCCCTTCACGGTCACTTACGAAAGTGAGATCTGGTAGAGATGATAAATAATATTTTTGGTATTTTTGGTATAGAGACGCAAAGTAAAAGGTAAAAGCAAAATAAAAGCAAAGCAATAATAAAGTGATGGAGATTGATATGATGAGAAAGAGACCCGGGGGACATAGGTTTCACTAGTGGCTTCTCTCAAGAGCATAAGTATTCTATGGTGGGTGAACAAATTACTGTTGAGCAATTGACAGAATTGAGCATAGTTATGAGAATATCTAGGTATGATCATGTATATAGGCATCACATCCGAGACAAGTAGACTGAAACGATTCTGCATCTACTACTATTACTCCACTCATCGACCGCTATCCAGCATGCATCTAGAGTATTAAGTTAAAAACAGAGTAACGCCTTAAGGAAGATGACATGATGTAGAGGGATATTTTCATGCAATATGATGAAACCCCATCTTGTTATCCTTGTTGGCAACGATAAAATACGTGCCTTGCTACCCCTTCTGTCACTGGGAAAGGACACCGCAAGATCGAACCCAAAGCTAAGCACTTCTCCCATGGCAAGAAAAAACAATCTAGTAGGCCAGACCAAACTGATAATTCGAACAGACTTGCAAAGATAACCAATCATACATAAAAGAATTCAGAGAAGATTCAAATATTATTCATAGATAGACTGGATCATAAACCCACAATTCACCGGTCTCAACAAACACACCGCAAAAAGAAGATTACATCGAATAGATCTGCACAAGAGAGGGGGAGAACATTGTATTGAGATCCAAAAAGAGAGAAGAAGCCATCTAGCTACTACCTATGGACCCGTAGGTCTGAAGTAAACTACTCACACTTCATCGGAAATGCTTGGATGATGATGTAGAAGCCCTCCGTGATTGATGCCTCCTCCTGTGGAGCTCCGGAACAGGCCCCAAGATGGGATCTCGTGGATACAGAAAGTTGCGGAGGTGGAATTAGGTTTTTGGCTCCTATTCCGATCGTTTGGGGGTACGTGGATATATATAGGAGGAAGAAGTACGTCGGTGGAGCTTCGAGGGGCCCACGAGACAGGGGCGCGCCCTCCTCCCTCGTGGCCGCCTGTGGCTTTCTTGACGGAGGGTCCAAGTCTCCTGGGTCTTATCTGATGAGAAAATCACGTTCCCGAAGGTTTCATTCCGTTTGGACTCCGTTTGATATTCCTTTTCTTTGAAACCCTAAAATAGGCAAAAAAACAGCAATTCTGGGCTGGGCCTACGGTTAATAGGTTAGTCCCAAAAATAATATAAAAGTGGAAAATAAAGCCCAATATAGTCTAAAACAGTAGATAATATAGCATGGAGCAATCAAAAATTATAGATACGTTGGAGACGTATCAAGCATCCCCAAGCTTAATTCCTGCTCGTCCTCGAGTAGGTAAATGATAAAAACAGAATTTTTGATGCGGAGTGCTACTTGGCATAATTTTAATGTAATTCTTCTTAATTGTGGTATGAATATTCAGATTCGAAAGATTCAAGACAAAACTTCATATTGACATAAAAATGATAATACTTCAAGCATACTAACTAAGCAATTATGTCTTCTCAAAATAACATGGCCAAAGAAAGTTCATCCCTACAAAATCATATAGTTTAGTCATGTTTCATTTTCGTCACACAAGAATGCTCTCATCATGCACAACCCCGACGACAAGCCAAGCAATTGTTTCATACTTTAGTAATCTCAAACCTATAAACTTTCACACAATATATGAGCGCGAGCCATGGACATAGCACCATGGGTGGAATAGAATATAATGAGGGGGGTTATGTGGAGAAGACAAAAAAGGAGAAAGTCTCACATCAACGAGGCTAATCAATGGGCTATGGAGATGCCCACTGATTGATGTTAATGCAAGGAGTAGGGATTGCCATGCAACGGATGCACTAAAGATATAAATGTATGAAAGCTCAACAAAAGAAACTAGTGGGTGTGCATCCAGCTTGCTTGCTCACGAAGACCTAGGGCACTTGAGGAGGCCCATTGTTGGAATATACAAGCCAAGTTCTATAATGAAAAAATCCCACTAGTATGAAAGTGATAACATGAGAGACTCTCTACTATGAAGATCATGGTGCTACTTTGAAGCAGAAGTGTGGTAAAAGGATAGTAACATTGTCCCTTCTCTCTTTTTCTCTCATTTTTTTGGGCGTTCTCTTTTTTTATGGCCTTTCTCTTTTTTGGGCCTTCTCTTTTTTTGTCCTTTCCCTCTTTTTTTTATTCCTCACTTGGGATAATGCTCTAATAATGATGATCATCACACTTATATTTATTTACAACTCAATGATTACAACTCGATACTAGAACAAAGATGACTCTGTATGAATGCCTCCGGCGGTGTACCGGGATATGCAATGAACCAAGAGTGACATGTATGAAAGAATTATGAACGGTGGCTTTGCCAAAAATACTATGTCAACTACATGATCATGGTAACCAATATGATAATGATGAATGTGTCATGATGAACGGAATGATGGAAAGTTGCATGGCAATATATCTCGGAATGGCTATTGAAATGCCATAATAGGTAGGTATGGTGGCTGTTTTGAGGAAGATATAAGGAGGTTTATGTGTGAAAGAGTGTATCATATCACGGGGTTTGGATGCACGGGCAAAGTTTGCGCCAACTCTCAATGTGAGAAAGGGCAATGCACGGTACCGAAGAGGCTAGCAAGGATGGAAGGGTGAGAGTGCGTATAATCCATGGACTCAACATTAGTCATAAAGAATTCACATACTTATTGCAAAAATCTACAAGTCATCAAAAACCTCGGCACTACGCGCATGCTCCTAGGGGGATAGATTGGTACGAAAAGACCATCGCTCGTCCCCGACCGCCACTCATAAGGAAGACAATCAAATAACACCTCATGTTTCAAATTTGTTGCATAACGTTTACCATACGTGCATGCTACGGGACTTGCAAACTTCAACACAAGTATTTCTCAATTTCACAACTACTCAACTAGCATGACTTTGATATTATTACCTCCATATCTCAAAAACAATCATCAAGCATCAAAATTTTCTTAGTATTCAACATACTCATACGAAATTTTTATTATTAATCTTGCATACCAAGCATATTAGGATTTTAAGCAAATTACCATGCTAATAAGACTCTCAAAATAAAACAAATCCACCACCGTGCTCTAAACACTACAAAAAATACACTTTCGTGATGATACATGTTTGTCACAGTAGGTCGCTTTTTTTGTCATGCATGTACATCCATGACAAATTTATGACAGAATCAAGATAGTCATACCTGTGCTGTCGTAGAAGTGTTCCATGACATTACCAAAATTATCATCACGGAAGTGTCCACTTCCATGACGATAAATCGCGCGTCACAGAAGTGCTTTCGTCAAGGGTGACCGACACGTGGCATCCACCGTAACGGAATGCCGTTAAGCTATCGGGTCGAGTTTTGGATCCGATAACCCGTTAACAACCCCAACCAATGGGGATTTTCCACGTGTAAAATCATCATTGGCTAGAGGAAACACGTGTCGGCTCATCGTCGGGACAGATGCCATCCACTCACTGGACAGAAGGCGCCTATGATACGTCGACACATGGCACGGCCCAACAAGGTTAAATGGGCCGGCCCAACTAAAGGCCCACAAGATTTTGCGGACCACAATGGGCTGGCCCAGCTAAAGGCCCACGAGATTTTGCGGACCATAATGGGCTAGCCCAGCTAAAGGCCCACGAGATTTTGCGGACCATAATGGGCTGGCCCAGCTAAAGGCCCACAAGATTTCGCGGGCCATAATGGGCCGGCCCAGGTACAGGCCCACAAGATTTTTGTGTGCCATAATAGGCCGGCCCAGGTAAAGGCCCACAATATTCTTGCAGATCATAATGGGCCGGCCCAGCTAAAGGCCCATGAGATTTCGCCAACATTAATGGGCTGGCCCAGCTGTAGGCCCACAAGATTTTGAGGACCCTAGTAGGCCGGCCTGTTAACTGGCTGCCATGTTTTGGGCCAAATGTCGGCCCATATTTGATACGGTCTATTAATGGCCTGCCACGCTCCGGGCCTAATAGTGGCCCATATGAGAACCGGCCCGTTAAAAGCCTACCACGTTCTGGGCCAAATTACAGTCCAGATCAGGTCCAGCCCTTTAAGAGGTTTTGGGCCTAATTATGGCCCATATCAGATTCGGCCCGTCAACTGGACACTATGCTTTTGGGCCCACTTTCTAGAGGCCCACTTAGTAATTCGGCCTGATATTAGTTTTGGCCTGTTAAGGGGTTGTTTAACATTTCAGCCCTATATTAATTTCAGCCTGTTAAAAGACCGTCATATAGTTGGGCCTAACTATGGCCCGGTTTGCATCCGGCCTGCTCGCAGCCAATATCTGATTGGGCCAAACAAGGACCAAGACAATTTTCGGCCTGTTAAAAGCCCGTGATTTGATTCGCACAATCATGGGTCGGGGTTCATTTTGGGCTGCTGCCGGCCCGTGAGCTGATCGGCACGTTTCAGGCCCAACCTACATCGTGATTGCATGACGGCCCGATTATGTACCGTAATTTTACGGTTTGGCTGGTTTACTGCGAAGACAGGTTATATATACAGTAAAATAACTGCAGCATCGTGAATAAGAAAAAACCTATACTATACAATAAATAAATTACAGCATATTACATCCACTGGGCATCAAAGTTCGCCACTATGATAATAAAGCACAAGCAGACAGCAGATTACATACACTGGGCATCAAAGATCGCCACCAGTGCAAATAAACACGCCGACAAAATAATATACAAAACCGACAACACTTCAATAGAGTTCAAGAAAGGATAGCCCTGTTGGGGAGCTGCAGCGCAAGCAGCTGAGCAAGATGATGAGACTGCGCTTGTTCAACACTTATATCTTCCTCATTCTAAAAGATAAACAAGCATACAGATGACATGTTTTGCACATAAAAGTATCAGTGCTGACAATTCATCACATTTCTTACTGACGAATGAAGTGACACAGTTTAAACTTGCATTAACACAATATGGTATTGTTCAGGTCAAGACATGGCAGGAAATGACATTGTGAAGGAGTTGGCAGCTTCACGACACAACTGGATTACAGATCAAGAACTCATAAGTATTAATGGTTAGTGTGCTGTCAATTTATACCATTTCATATTGGGAAATAAAGAGACAGTTGAAATAATAGTAGAATGATATGACATTTTTCATAGTTAAGACATTGCAGAATATGACATTGTGCTGTAGTGGGTAGGTTCACCACACCACTGGATTACAGATGAAAAACAGAAGCATACATGCAGTGCAAAAGAAGATCACTTGCTTTGTATAGTTTAATTTACATGGTATGAAGAAAGAACTTGGTTGTACAACTGAAAACTTAAATTGAGAAAGGACGAACTTTTGTTTATGAACTACATATAATAAACTTTAAACAAGCAATTTGATGCAAACACAAAAAATAAACAGATGTCGCAGTCATGCCTAAACAAATATATACAACAAAGTTTGAAGGCTTGAGATGGACAAACTTACATTATTGGTGAAGACAGGCTCTATAAAGGCCTTGTCCATGCTGATGGGGGGGGGCAATTCAAGAAGTTTACCACAGAATATTCTTCAAAAGCATTGCCTTTATTCTACATTTTGTTAAGAGTAAATATAGATGTGATAATATACGAAAAAATGGAGAATATTTAAGATAAGATGAAGAGTGATGCTACATAACCAAGTAGCTATAAATGTAAGTGCAGTGATACAGGCAAAAGGTACAGCCAAGAGCAATGCACATCTAAACTTCTTCAGTACCAACCTTATGGTAAGAGTAAATATAGATCTGATGTGTAGAAAATGGAGGGCAAAGGAAAATAAGCTGCAGAGTGATGGTACATGAACAACTACCTGTCATTATAAGTACACTGATAAAGGACAGCATGTACTTGCAAGAACAATGCAGAGCTAAAAAAATATTGGCATTGGATATATTCTACACTAATGTAACCATTCATATAGATCAGATAATTTGGAGCGAACAATTGATAAGCAAGCTATCATGCAAACTGCTGTCACATAATGAACCGGGTATGTATGGAAGTACAGTGATACAGGACAATAGGTACTAACAAGAGCAAAGCAGCGGGCAACATATTTGAGATATCATGGCATTCTTGTCAAAGCGGAATTCTTCTTCGAGCAGATTTCCTGCAACAAAGATCCGTAAGGCACATGCGGAAAAGTAGAAGTTCAAATTGTCATGTGATTTCATAGACACTACCTCATCCTGGGAACGAGACTAGTGCATAACAAGGTTTTTCCATTCAATGTCTTCTAAATTTAGCACAGGATACTTCACCAGAAATTCGTTACAGACTTGCCATCAAAGTGTGATTTCCTTAGGTAACACCGATACTGCTGCAATGCTTCCTTGAAAAGCACAAGCAAGCTTTGCTCGTCATGACTATCCAGATTGACCCTTGCCTAGTTACAACAATGTAATGTAAATCATTGATGAGTTCAATCAGCAGAAAACAGGAAAATAATAGCCATGAATAATAGCACTTACACGTAAGTTGGACAGGAAGATGTGAAAATGGTGTTTGTCTTCACAATAATCTTCCCGTGATGGGAATATATGCACGTAGTCCCTAAAAACATTGAAAGCATTGTCTTTTAAACTGGGAATAAATGGAATGGGGTTTCAATCTGCAGGAATTAGCCGTCTCTGCAGTTGGGATATGTCTTCGGCCGGTGGACTTGCTGTACTTTTTATTGGAGTGGGATTTTTCTGTGGTACAGCTGGTGCTATGGCAAATGAAATCGGTATACCTTTTGCTGGAGTGTAGGTCCTATGTGGTGGGGCTAGTGGTGTGGCCAGTAAAGTATGGGTACAGTCTGCTGGAGTCGGTCCTACGTTTTGTGTCACTGGTTGTACAACCAATATAAGTGGGGTGTTGTCTGATTTCTCCGGCACCACCATGTTTTCAAGGACTTTAGTGGTGCTCCTTCAGGTTCGGCAATCACCGTCTTCCTTTTTGATGTCTGATGCACAAGAACAACATTTGAGTGGAAAAACATGGTATGATGACAGATGGAATATATATTGGTAATGGATGGGCATGGCATCTCGACATATATGATGAGTAAACTAAGCAGATGGCAGTGCAACAAAGTAGAAGAAATGCAAGACAACATATGCAAGATACCCGCAATCAATAAAACATTGCCAAATTAGAACAGGCACCTTGATGGGTGAACAGGACGGGCCATCTGCCTTTGACTCCTTGAGGTTAGAATAGTCATTAGGATGATATTCTGAACAAGAATCAACAGGTGGGGAGCGTATGAGTTTCATTGCATCCAGAATGGCACTCAATGCCTTGGTGCCAATTTTGTAAGTCATTGCAGTGTTTAGCTTCAAGAGTGGACTGCTGCTAGTGCGACACAAAGCAGCTACACAGATCATAGTGTAGATATAACGGGAAAACCTTAAGCATCAGAGTAAAATTAGAAAAGTGTAACTTGCTGGAATATATGTGCTAGTATTGCCGGTACGCCTAGAAAGGCTTCGGATACCAGCTCTCTTCAAGTGAAGGTGCGGTACTATTAATATCAATGTAACTCTCAAAGGCGATACAGCTCCCCGCATTTCCTTGCTATTCCTATAGGATTCAAGTGGGCAAGCCACTACAAATCCTATTCCTATGTTTACAAGATCCTACAAATCAAAGAGGCTCACAGTGTCCATCACAACCGACCGTATTAACCTCTACACTGCAAATGTCCCTACTCATCTTCAGTACAAGGAACATACCGTACTACCATCATACTCCCTCCGTTCCAAAATATAAGTCTTGGTAGAGATTTCCACTATGGATCACATACAGATGTATCCAGGTACATTTTAGAGTGTAGATTCACTCATTTTGCTCCATATGTAGTCCATGGTGGAATCTATACAAAGACTTGTATTTAGGAATGAAGAGAGTACATGTTAAAGAAGAATGGAAGAGGAACATGGTAAAGAAGAGCAAGCAGATTTTGGATAATAAAATGTTGGTTGTGCAGTGCCTACACATGATGAACCAGAGCGCATTGAGAATGCAACTCGTAGCTGTCTCTCGACCATTTCAGGCGGTTGGATGAAGATCCTACGTCTCCTAACCCTTCTTCTTCCTTGTCTTTGATTCTTCCCATACAGAACACTGCACGGGCTGTCGGCCGGACCACCGACCTCCACCACCTGTGTTCGTCCGCCACCCCCACCCCACCCCCACCCCAACCCCCACCCGCGTCGAGTTTTCTTCATTCGGCGAGGCCCCACAACCACCCGAGCCCCTTCGATCGCACCGGCGAACTCCGGCGAGCTCTGAAAAATCGACTGACCCAATTTTGAAATTTAGTCTACTGTGATTTAACTAGTGTGGAATATAAAAGGGGAAAACCATAAGTGTCGGTGTCAAAGCCGCGGATCTCGGGTAGTGGGTCCTGAACTGTGCGTCTAGGCCGGATGGTAACAGGAGCCAGGGAACACGATGTTTTACCCAGGTTCGGGCCCTCTTGATGGAGGTAAAACCCTACGTCCTACTTGATTAATATTTTGCTCCATATATAGTATGATTGTTGTATATGGAGTTGATTGCCTACCGACTACAACCCTCCGGATAGGGTTAGGGTTACATAGAGTCGGTTACAATGGTAGGAGATCTTGAATATCCGCATCGCCAAGCATGCCTTCCACGCCAAGGAAAGTCCCATCCGGACACGGGATGAAGTCTTCAATCTTGTATCTTCATAGTCCAGGAGTCCGGCTGAAGGTATAGTCCGGCTACCCGAACACCCCCTAATCCAAGACTCCCTCAGTAGCCCCTGAACCAGGCTTCAATGACGACGAGTCCGGCGCGCAAATTGTCTTCGGCATTGCAAGGCAGGTTCCTCCTCCAAGTCCTTCATAGAAGATTGTAAACACCAAGAGTAGTGTCCGGCTCTGCAAAATAAGCTTCCACGTATTTCCATAGAGAGAATAATATTAACACAAATCAAATCTGCTGACGTATTCCGTAGTGCGTCACCACACTACAGCCAAGTCCTTTACTCGAATCGTTTTCACTTTCCCACCTCAGCGTGTTTTGCGGGGTGGTTTCCTTGGCACGTCTTGTCAAAGCAGAGATCGTGTGCCCCCCCTTTTACGGGATTCTCATCAATATGGACGTGAGTAACCCAATTGTGCCCGTTAGCATGTTTTCTCGATTAAAGGCGAGTCCGAAACGGTTACGGGGAGGACTCCTGGTATTCAACCTCTTATAAAGAGAACAGGGCCTTATTCCTTTTTTCCAATCCCAAAACAAGTTCGCCCGTTGCCTCGAGTTCCAACACCCTAGGCTCCAGATTCCGGGTGCCCCAGACCTTCGACAATGTCCGGTTCTGACCTTCAAGGCCGATGGATGCCCTCCTCCGTCACGGAGGAGGACATGCTAAAGTTGAGAGAGGCTAAGTTCTTGACCGCCGAAATTTTGTACAGGTTGCCTGCTCAAGGGCAGGCTATCCCCAGTCCCTAGCCCGGTGAGAGCGTAGTGTTCGTGTCTCACTTCCTTCGGGGGTTAGGCTTCCCGATGGATCCCTTTGTGAGGGGACTACTGTTTTATTATGGGCTGGAATTTCACGACTTAGCTCCAGAGTCCATCCTCCATATCTCCTCGTTTATCGTTGTATGCGAAGCGTTCCTTCGTGTTACCCCTCACTTCGGATCATGGCTCAAGACTTTCAAAGTAGAGCCGAAGATGATCAAGGGACGGCACGCAGAGTGCAGAGGCGCTGTTATAAGCAAAAATGCTGATGCTCCATGGCCCGAGGGCTCTTTTAAAGAGGAGCTAGGCTTGTGGCAACGAGAGTGGTTTTATATCACCACTCCCCAGAGCACCAAGTGGGTGGCGCTTCCTGCCTTTCGCTCGGGTCCCCCACCACGGCTAGCGTCATGGGTTAACAGAGGGTTAGATTGGGGTTTGCCCAAAGACGTGCCCTTGTTACAGGGCCGCATTAAGGATCTCTTGGAAGGAGACCTCAGCCTGGTCAAGGTGACGCAGGTCATGCTGATTCACCGAATATCACCCGGCAAACGTCGCTCCCTTCTCCTGTGGGAGTTTAATCCAGAGGGACCGCGAGCTCTCCAGAATTTCATGGGCGCAACGCCCGCGGAGATGTATAAACTGTTCTTCGGATCACAAGAGATGTGTCCGGATTTAACCGAGGACGCAGGCCTAAGCTGCAATCGCCCGGATACTCAAGTAAGCAACCTTGTGCCCGGACCTTCTATCCGTATAATTGTCATAAACTTGCCCCTAAAGGAGCCGTCCTTTTAAATAGGAGTGGATAGCGAAGGCAAAGCTGATCAGGTGTCCGGCCCCCCTTCCTGAAACCAGGCCGGATCCCGTGCTGGTCAGGATGCTGGAAATAATGCCTTTGGAGGGGGAGGACAAGGAAGCTATGGCCTCCTCGAAGGAGGCTGCTCCGAAGGGAGGAACCGACAATTCCTCTCCTAAGGCGAAGAAGAGAGCCGCCTCTGACGACCCGGAAACCATGGCCTCGAAGCGGGGGAAAAAATCCTCATCAGAGGGTCCGACGTCGGGAAGTTCCTCGGCCAGACTACGCCCTCAAGGGGATCAGCCCTCCAGCGAGCTGTAAGTAGAGAAAGATTTTCCTTTTGAGGGATGAGGGAAATCCTTGATTTAGATCTGAGAAGATTAACCGAATTTTTACCTTGTAGCTGGGACCTCAGCCCTTCTCAGCAGAGCTCGTCTTCGGGGGATCTCCTTCCGGAGATGATGGAGAGCGGGATGCCTCCCCCTGCCGTGCCGCCTAGCAAGGCGGGCGACCCTGAGGTGTCGTCGCGGAGGGTTTCTCCGAATCCGGCAGGGGCGGAAGATAGCTATGTGGCCCCCCGAGGTTCTCCGCGTCCGGCCTTCGAAAGAGGTCATGGGACAAGTCCGGCACCGTCTGGTGCTCGGCCGGAGGAGCTAAAGATTCTGTTGGGGCGAGCTTCTATCTCAGAGGAGAACCGTGCATTTATGGGCACGGTGATTGAAAGGATCTCATCTGCAGAGAGCGGATTGCATGAGGCTGTCAAAAGTTTACTGACGGGTTTTGAGGTACATTAGATAATGTACACTTTTGTCAGTTGCGCATGAATAAGATGCGCCCTGTGTAGATAGTAGCCCCTGAGACTCTGCGCGTCGTCAAGAAATGACGGCACGCGGAGGATCATAATCCCAGGTCTAAGATGTCGCCTTTGAATGTAGGCGGCAGGGTGTCCGAAATCGAGCCGAACTGATGATTTTGCCGAACTAAAGCGGCAACTGGACGTGGCAGATGCCGACATCATGCTTGTCAATAAGCGGCTTGATGAGGCTCAAGGTATGTAATTCCTTGGGCGGCATCAGGTAAGAACAGTTTTATGCCTGTGTCTTACGATGTGTGTGCTTGACGCAGATGGTGCGGCCGCCGTGGAGAGTCTTAGGGCGGAACTTGCCCGAGCTAAAGAACAAGCTAGCGAAAGTGATGCGGCCACCAGGAAAGCCCTTGAAGAGCTGAGAGCCAAACAGGCTGCTCATTGCCGAAGCAAGGAAGAGATGGCCGAAAAGTTAAAAAGCGCTACAGACCGTTGCAGACTTCTTGAAAAAGAAGACCAGGCGAAACAGACGGACTTAGAGAAGGCCGTTGCCAATGCCAAGGACGCGCGCTCTGCGATGAGAGCTGCGAAGGAGGAGCTGCGTCAGGCCGAACAGATTGCGGCTGGAAAGCCCTTTATGCTGCGAAGGAAATTTTGCGATCCGAAGTTTGTTTCATTGGACCGGATGTGGAGTGTGGAGCATACCTATCTGGATTTGGCAGCAAGTGCTGCTGATGCGACCGAACACTTTCGAGATCAGAAAGATCGCGAAGTGGAAAAGCTTTTCTTGTCGCAGTTTCACAATCCAGAGCGTCCACTGGTAGTGGATGATTGTTTGGCTCAATGGGCCGAACTGAATAGGTTGTCTGGACTCGCCATGAAGTACGTCATGGGTCATCTGTGGCCAGGGAGATCGGAGCCGAAGAGTTATTTCAGCTTGGTGCAGCAATTCCTTGACGCGGTGCCGTGTATTAATGCAATGAAGAGGTCATCATGCATAGAGAGCGCAAGGATGGCTCTTGCCCGTGTCAAGACATACAGGGCAAAGATGGAGACCACCGTTGTTGCGTCCCGAGATTCGGACAAAAGCCGAGTACCCTCCGAGCACTATTTTCAGGAAGTCCTTGAAGGCGCTCATGTAATAGAGACGCGGTGCTCGAAAGATGCTATGTTATGATAGCATATGTAATTATAAAGTAATATTTTGATAAACTGTAGTGGCCTTTTTATACTTGTGCCTTCAAGTATTGGGAACACCTCCTGTGCGGCTGTTTTAAGATATATACAAAATCTGAAAGATGGCAGTCGTTGGCTTCAGCCCCCACGCACATAGTGCGGGGGTGCTCGCAGAAGACACATTTTCACACTTAACCCAACGTCTTGGTCCTACAAAGGAGGTGATAGTGCAGTGGGCCAGGCAACCGGACTATAATGCTTTAACACTTTCACTTAGCCATAGGAGCTTGACAGTGAGACTATTTAGGTAGCCCCTTGGTGGCAACTGCGCTCGCCCGAGTTCGTGGCGCGTATGTGCCTGACCGGGAAGCGGCCCTTCGTTAAAGCGGAGGAATCCGGTAGATTCCGATAGGTCCTCGAGTGGCTGACCAGTCTCACGCTACATCATGAGAGTCAGTTTTCGGCTTTCTCTACTGAGGTGCTCGCCCGGCCGAACCGGGGCACAATCGCAGTAGTTCTCCTGGTGCTACCTTAGCCGATAGAGCGGAACGTAAGGTAGCCGAACTCAGGAGCCGGGCAACCCAACATTTGACCAAAGACATGATTCAGAGCTGATGCATATAATGCCAAAACTCGCGACGCCGAACACTCCCTAAGGTGTTCGGTCTTTATGAGTGCGGGCGAAACAACACTCTTTATTAAAAAAGCCCCTAGTGTCCAGGTACGTGCAAAAATTCTGACGTGGCCACATGCCAAGACGCTAGCCTCCTCCTTTGGTTATATCAGAAAAAACAGGGGATGTGTAGCAACAAGAGACAGTAAAAGAGGTTTACGCAGGGTCTTAATCTAAAAAGAATCCTTTAGGACGGGTCCCTACTGCACGTCTGCGCCTGTGTCTCCGTTGTGCCGTATCCTGGACGGGCGCCGCACGATGTTCATCTGTAAAAGAGAGGAACTGAGTTGAAAACGGGTCGTGCCGAAAAAGTTTAAAATAAACAAAGTATAAAGTAAAATATATAAGATTGAGCTTTATTGTCTCTTATTGTATATGCGTGGAGCCCCTAGTGCGGGGGTATATGACCTCTAGGGCTGCATCAATGATGATTTTGCACCAAACTCATCTATCCGCGTTCGTGGTCTTGAATGACCTATTTCGAAGTTTTTTGGCCGGTGAGGCCATTTTGCTGTGGGGATGTCAAAGCGGCCGCACAGTCCTCCGCTTGGGGAGGCGCACTTTAGTGTTTCCCCTTCAAAGAGATGATGCCTCGTGGACCGGGCATCTTAAGCATGAGAGATGCATAACGCGGTATTGCGTTAAAGCGGGCGAAAGCTTCGTGTCCTAGTAGTGCTTGATAGCGACTTGAGAACAGGACGATATGGAAGGTCAGCTTTTCATGGCGGAACTTATCGGCAGAGCCGAATATAACTTCGAGCCGAGAAAACCCATACAATGGGTGTCCGGACCAGGTGTTACCCCTTGAAAGGAGGTTTTGCTGCGGCGGATTCTTGCTGGGTTTATCCCCATGTGATGGATTGTAACCTGATATATCAGGTTTACTCCACTGCCGCTGTCCATAAGGACATTTGAAAACCGGAGTCCGCCAATTATTGGATCGAGTATCAAGGCAGTCCAGCCTGCATTCTTGATATTTCTAGAATAATCTAGCTGATCGAAGATGATTGGTTTTGACAACCAGTGGCGGGACCCTTTGGGGATAGGCCGTGTGGTGCGTACCTTTATGGGCGCCGCACGTTTTGTTATGTGAAGTAAGTTCACTGTTTTTACTTCTTGTGGGAAGTTCTTTTGTTTCCTGGTGCTCTGCTATTGGGGTTCATCCTCGTCTTCGCTTGGTGTGTCGAGCCCCTTGTGTTCGGCATTGAGTCTGCCGGATTGTTTGAAAACCCAACAGTCTCTGTGGGTATGGTTAGCAGGCTTCCCGTGAGTACTGTGTATCTGACATATCCTGTCCAGGATTTTATCTAGGTTGGATGGATCGTCCCTGTTGTCCTAGGGGGTGATTTTGCCTGATTTTGTCGTGAGCCTTTGAATCCGGCAATGACTACCGTGCTCTTCGGACTTTTGTCCTTAGTCCAACGACGGTCCTTGTTGCATCGCGGTTTTCCGTTTCCATCCCTAGTTTTGGATGTACTTGGGTCGCTGGGGCTGGACCTTGCCAACCAGCTGTCCTCCCCTGCACAAAAGCGGTCATGAGGCTTGTTAGTGCGGCCATTGTACTTGGCTTTTCTTGGCCGAGGTGTATGGCGAGCCATTCGTCTCGGACATTGTGCCTGAAAGCTGCTAAGGCTTCAGCGTCCGGACAGTCGACTATCTGATTCTTTTTAGTGAGGGATCTATTCCAGAACTGCCGAGCTGATTCTCCGGGTTGTTGAGTTATGTGACTAAGATCGTCTGCATCCGGAGGGCGGACATAGGTCCCTTGAAAGTTTGCTCGGAAAGCATCCTCGAGCTCTTCCCAGCTTCCAATTGTGTTTTCGGGAAGGCTTTTAAGCCAATGCCGGGCTGGCCCTTTAAGCTTAAGGGGTAAATATTTTATGGCGTGGAGATCATCTCCTCTAGCCATGTGTATGTGGAGGATATAATCCTCGATCCAAACTCCAGGGTCTGTTGTTCCATCATATGCCTCTATGTTTACGGGTTTGAATCCCTCTTGAAATTCATAGTCCAGGACCTCATCGGTGAAACATAGGGGGTGTGCGGCGCCCCTGTATTTGGGTGTGCCAGATTCTGATGATGGCTTCATAGCGTTGCTTATGAGAGCTTGGTTTCTTGGCCCATAAATGGACCTGACTGGGCCATGATGCGAATTCTTAAGTGGGTCGCATGCCGATTTAGGTGCGGCGCCGCTTGCCGCTTTATGGGGTCGTCTATCCGACCATGTGGCTTTCTCATTTTTTGAATGCGAGGGCTCTAGGGCCTCTTCGTCGAATTCACGCAGTAGCTTTCTTTTCGGATAGCTTTTAGTGCAGCGACTGTCGCCGTATTTATCTGCGGTATTGATTACTTTGCTCCATCTAAACCGGAGTACATCTTCCGCTGTTTTTAGCTTTCGCTTCTGCTTTTTTAGGCTGCGTGCAGTTGCAACGAGCCTCTCATGGAGATTCTTCTGCTCCATAGGTTTATCCGGCGTGAGGTCGTCCGGAATGCCGTTTTCGCCGGAGGAGGGACGTTCGGTTTCTCTATCCGTGTTGCCCTGTTCGGACGGTTGCTCTAAGGCCTGCTCGTCGTCTACCGGCTCGTCCTGCTCTATGGCTGGGTTTTTGTCGAGGCGGGGCTTGGGTCGGCGTTTACGCCGACGCTTTGATTGCTTTTCGGGGGGTCGATCTCCCGTCCCATCCCCTTTTTCCTTGTTGTCGCTTCCTTTAGGGGTATCCACCATGTACACATCGTGAGATGAGGTGGCTGTCCAATGCCCTATGGGCGTTGGTTCGTCGGTATCTCCTGCATCGTCATCCATGCTGTTGATGTCTCCAGAGTCGAAGTTGAGCACGTCGTTTAAATTATCGACAGTGGCTACCAAGGGGGTGGTGGGTGGGCTTTGAATTTCCTCATCGTCCGCATCCCACCCTTGCTGACCGTAGTCCGGCCAGGGCTCTCCTAATAAAGAGAGAGACTTAAGAGAATTCAGGATGTCGCCAAAAGGAGAATGTTGAAAGATGTCTGCGGTGGTGAACTCCATTATCGGCGCCCAATCGGATTCGATCGGCAGGGGCGCTGGGGGTTCAGAGTCTGGGGAGGAGTCCGGATCCTCGGAGTCACGGATCATGCAGAGTGCAGAGCTAGCGTTCGGCTCGATCGCCTTTGAGATCGAAGCCCCCGAGGTGTCGTCCAACCGCTCATCCTCGATTGGCGCAATAGGCTCTGAGTTAGGGGTCGGAACCGATGCGTGTGCGGCCTCCAGGACACTGTCTAGAGGTAGAGCTAGATCATGCCCCTCGAGATAGTGCGGCGCGCTTGGCCGTGGCTCGAACCCGTCGAAGATCAAGTCTCCGCGGATGTCAGCCGTGTAGTTTAAGCTTCCAAATCTGACTTGATGGCCAGGGGCGTAGCTTTCGATCTGCTCCAAGTAGCCGAGCGAATTGGCCCGCAGAGCGAAGCTGCCGAAGACGAAGATCTGTCCGGGGAGAAAAGTCTCACCCTGGACCGTATCGTTGTTGATGATCGAAGGAGCCATCGGGCCCAAAGGAGACGACACAGAGGAACTCTCAATGAAAGCACCAATGTCGGTGTCAAAACCGGCGGATCTCGGGTAGTGGGTCCCAAACTGTGCGTCTAGGCTGGATGGTAACAGGAGGCAGGGAACACGATGTTTTACCCAGGTTCGGGCCCTGTTGATGGAGGTAAAACCCTACATCCCGCTTGATTAATATTGATGATATGGGTAGTACAAGAGTAGATCTACCACGAGATCAAGGAGGCTAAACCCTAGAAGCTAGCCTATGGTATGATTGTTGTATATGGAGTTGATTCCCTATGGACTACAACCCTCCGGTTTATATAGACACCGGATAGGGTTAGGGTTACATAGAGTTGGTTACAATGGTAGGAGATCTTGAATATCCGCATCGCCAAGCTTGCCTTCCACGCCAAGGAAAGTCCCATCCGGACACGGGACGAAGTCTTCAATCTTGTATCTTCATAGTCCAGGAGTCCGGCTGAAGGTATAGTCGGGCTACCCGAACACCCCCTAATCCAGGACTCCCTCAATAAGCATTGCGAGTATGGTGTTGAACATGCCATGGCGGATCTGAAGGTGCAAACCGGACAAAGGCAACTTCACAACCAAGACAAGAAATCAGAGTAAAGCAGTGGCGATCTATTTTCTTGCTGCGATAAATAAGTTGAGCAGATACGAAAGAGTACCGCCTCTGGTGCGGCGCCGTGTACGCATCTGCTGAGAATTTGACGGTGCTGCGGTAGCGATGGCTGTCGGCGGCGTGGAAGCAGATCTAGG